>NC_042997.1:82497042-82517042 GCF_006345805.1 Octopus sinensis | reverse complement strand
CTGCTGCTGGGGTGATTTTTCATCTCCCTTTAGTATTGTGTTCTTAACACAGAACAGCTGTAATGATGTTATATCAGGACAAATACTGCTGTAACTGGCCTATCAATAGTGTATATACATTATGATGCATAGATAGCTATTTTAATTTAATACTGCCTCAGTTGTGTATACCAGATATTTAGTTAGTGTGATAGCTATTTGCGACATCAGTGAGTGTTTTATTCTTTGTTTCCTCTATTGACAGCAATGCATTCTCATCTAGACATGTAGCTAGAGGAGTAAAGGTGTAAAATGATTGAAATACATCTGGTATTCTCACTTCCTGTTCTGTTTTTAACACAGTATACCCATAATAGATGTTATCTCAAGACAAATACTAGAGTGGCTAGCTTATCAAATGGTGTGTGTGTGTATACATACATGCATATATATATATATCCACTCTCGCCTCTCCACCTCCCAACAACATCACACCACACTACACCATACAACATTACACATCACATCACAACACACCACCCACACACCCATCCCCACATTTTCACACCTACACATACATACACGCACACATCCAGACAACCAGCCCTCTTTCACATGCACATACATACTCTCTTATACACACACACACACACCTTCGTGTTGGGAGTCATCTTTACCTTGTTATCTCCCCTACTTCTTACCTCTCATGTGTGACCCTTCTGTCCAAAGTCAGTCGCCATGATAGATCATTGGCCACTACGCACATTTTTTTCTCTCCTTGTTTTTTCTGTGTCACTTTCAGTAGAAGAGCATAGGCTCAAAACATAAAAGGCCTTTTCTATTCCTGAGTGTTATACTAATACATCTGTTTGTTTTGTACAGCACCTGTCTTCGTCTTTTATTTTTTTCGTAAACTCTCCCTATATATATATATATATATATATATATATATATATATATATATTATATATATATATATATATATATATATATATATATATACACACATACATACATACATACATACATACATACATAATTTACTTTGCCTTAAGGTTTGTTATCCACTATATCGAAAATCTGCAATGGCTCCATAACTACCATCTCAGCTATAACCTTGGAGCCCTAGCAATCCGTTGCAGCACTTACCTAGCATACCTAGACATGTAGATCACCTGTGAACTAAACTCCCATATTTTGTATATATATATATATATATATATATATATATTTATACACACCCGTATAGTTAACCAGGTGATACAGGAAGGAGTCATACCCAATGACTGGTGTAGCAGCATAATAGTCAACTGCTACACAGGTAAAGGTGACGCTTTAGATACAAATAATTACAGAGGTATCAAGCTGTTGGATCAGGTAATGAAGGTTATGGAAAAGGTCATAGCCCAACTGACTAGGGAGAGAGTCAGCTTGGATGAGATGCAGTTTGGTTTCGTGCCAGGGAAAAGCACCACTGATGCTAAATTTTTTGGTAAGACAACTGCAGGAGAAATACCTTGCCAAAGATAAGCCCCTGTATCTGGCTTTCGTTGTCATGGAGAAAGCCTTTGACAGGGTCCCCCAATCCCTTATCTGGTGGTCAATGAGGAAACTAGGGATAAATGAATGGTTAGTGAAAGCTGTGCAAGCCATGTACAGAGACGCTGTAAGTAAGGTGAGGGTTGGCAATGAGTACACTAAAGAATTCAGGGTAGAGGTAGGGGTCCACCAAGGTTCAGTACTCAGTCCCTCCTATTTATCATAGTCCTCCAGGCAATAACGGAGGAATTCAAGACAGGATGCCCCTGAGAAAAACTAGAAGTAATTGATAGCTTCCATTACCTAGGTGACCAAGTCAGTAGCGGGGGCGGGTGTGCTGAAAGTGTAACTGCTAGAATAAGAATAGCCTGGGCAAAGTTCAGAGAGCTCTTACCTCTGCTGGTGACAAAAGGCCTCTCGCTCAGAATAAAAGGCAGATTGTATGACGCATGTGTATGAACAGCCATGCTACATGCAGTGAAACATGGGCCGTGACTGCTGAGGATATGCGTAAGCTTGCAAGAAATGAAACCAGTATGCTCCGATGGATGTGTAATTTCAGTGTTCATACTCAACAGAGTGTAAGTACCTTGAGAGAAAAGTTGGACCCAAGAAACATCAGTTGTGGTGTGCAAGAGAGACGTTTGCACTGGTATGGTCATGTAGCGAGAATGGATGAAGATAGTTGTGTGAAAAAGTGCCACACCCTAGCGGTTGAGGGAACCTGTGGAAGAGGTAGACCCAGGAAAACCTGGGACGAGGTGGTGAAGCACGACCTTTGAACTTTAGGTCTCACCAAGTTAATGACCAGAGACCGAGACCTCTGGAAGTATGCTGTGCGTGAGAAGACCCGGCAGGACAAGTGAGACCATAACCTGTGGCCTCTACCTGGGATGTAGCCAGTCCACTTATGCATACCTTTCCTTCTTGTGACGCAAACCCTACTTGTGAAGACCTGTTGAGACAAGTGAAAATCAAAATCAAAATCGATCAACATCAATGGAAATTGTAGCTGTGATACCAGTGCCAGTGGCACGTAAGAGAACCATCCGAATGTGGCCGTTGCCAGTGCCGCCCTGACTGGCCTCCGTGCCGGTGGCACGTAAAAAGCACCATCCGATTATGGCTGTTGCCAGCCTCGTCTGGCCCCGTGCCGGTGGCACGTAAAAAGGAAAGTCCAATTGTGGCCGTTTGCCAGCCTCGTCTGGCACCTGTGCAGGTGGCACGTAAAAAGCACCCACTAGACTCACGGGGTGGTTGACGTTAGGAAGGGCATCCAGCTGCAGAAACACTACCAGATCAGACTGGGCCTGGCACAGCCTTCTGGCTTCCCAGACCCCAGTTGAACCTTCCAACCCATGGACGTTAAACGATGATGATGATATATATATATATACATGCATATACGCACATATACATACATACATACATACATACACACACACATACACAGACACATACATATATATATATATATATATATATATTATATATATATATATATATATATTTTTAGTTGTAAAAAATTATTACCTTTGTATGGTATTTATTACCATGCTGGCCACTTGATAATACCGATATTTAAATATCGATATTATCCTTATTTATAGATATATATATATATATTTATATATTTATATATATATATATATGTATGTATGTATGTATGTATGTATGTATGTATGTATGTATATATATATATATATATATATTATATATATATATATATATATATATATATATATATATATATATATATGAAAAAACAAGTCAAAATAGAAAATGCTAAAATAATTTTATAGTGAACATTTCAGTACCGGTTTCGGTCATTTTGAGACCTTTTCAACTGTAACGATTAAATTTTGAAAAATTAGAAGAAAAGTTTTTTTAAAGGAATATTTCTATAGTAGTGTTCAGATATAAGTGGCATTCTGCCTTTCTCTGACTCCCTTGTTTGCACTTGTGTGTTGGAGGTCGTTGTGAATTCTTGATAGGGTAGAAGAAGGCTGATGAGGAGAGAGGGTGGGAAAATCTGGGAGTGCCCTGATGGTCGTATTTTGAATGGTCAGTGGCGGCTAGCAGTTCAATTCAGGAGAATATTTCTATTGAAAGGCTTGTTTATGGAATTTGCATAGGTATTATACTAAAAAGCATTAGTGACAAAGTTAAGAGGTAGAAGGTGGAGAAGTAGAAGAAGAAGAAGGAGAAGGAGAAGATGATGATGATGATGATGGTGATGATGACGATGATGATGATAATGATGATGAAGAAGAGGAAGAAGAAGAAAAAAACAGAGAAGGGAGAATATGAATGGGTGAAAGTAGTGAGGTGTTGTATGACTTGAAGTTGGCATGTTATGGATTTAGTAATGGATTCTTTGGAATGTAATATTTGTGTGTGTATATTTCTTTTATTCTAAAGTTGAGGTATATTAATTGTTTGTCGTTGACCTGTTAAGAAGTGGCCTGTATTTTGTAATAAAGAGAGTTTCTTTACTTATTCATTGTCTCGAGGTTGTATCGTCCCTAAATTGGTAGAGGGGGAAAATCCTGAAGCTTGGTGTTTTTTTGTTGGCGCAAGTATCTATGTGTTGGCTAAAAGCTATTTTTCTGTTTTGGGGAATTTTTATCTGGGATCTGTGCAGGGCATTCGTTTACGCAAACTATTTTTTGTTTGGCCTATGTACTGCTCTTGACACCCGGAGCAGGTTAGTGAGTATATTAGGTTCTCTGAAGCACATGTGAAGTTGCTTTTCACTGTAAACCGTTGTCCCTGTTTGAATGAGAACTCTGATCCCTCAATTAGATAGTCGCATATCCCGCAATTGGGTCTTCCACATTTTTTTACTGTCGGCTTCTGTATTGAAGAGTGAATTCGGGCTTGTGTTAGGAGACTTTTCATGGATTTAGGCTGTCTATTGCTTTTTATGATCGTGTGTGTTTGGAGGATTGTGTTCATTCTGTGGTCTTTTTTTAGGAGGGGTATGTTGTGGAGGATGGTGCCGAAGGCTTCGTTATTGAGAGGGTTGTGTGTGGAGATGTATGGTAAGGCTTTTGGTTGTAAGTTTTTCTTTGATTTGGGATGTCTCAGTTCCTTGATGTTAAGTTGAAGGGCATGTTGAATGCACTTGTCAATAAGTGAAGGTGGATAGTTCCTGGTGATAAGGGTATCTTTTAGTTCTTGTAGTCGTGTGTCTCTGGTGTTTGCGTTAGAGACTATAGTGCATATCCTTTTTGCTAGATTGAAGGGGATATTCATCCTGGTGTGTCTGGGGTGGCATGAATTGAATGGAAGATATTGCTTAGAGTCTGTAGGCTTATAATATATGTCTGTTTCTATTATATTATTAGCTTTCTTAATGAGGATATCGAGAAGGGGAGTTGTTGCTGGCTATATTCCATCGTGAATTGGATGTTTACGTCCAGTCCGTTTAAAATTTCCTGGAATTCTATGAGTTTTTCTATATTTTTATGCCAAAGGATGAAACAGTCATCTAGATATCTCTTCCAGTTGTTTTCTCTGTAGATGGAGAAAGGGCTGCCATATCTTTCTAGAACCTTACGATACAGACTGATCTCTAGATATCCTATGACTAGGTTGGCAAAGGAGGGGGCCATTCGTGTACCCATCGCAGTCCCCGATTTTTGTCGGTAGAAGTTGTCATTGAAGGCGAAGAAGTTATTTTCCAGGATGAATTTAACCCCTTCTATCACAAATTCTTTTTTGATGCGGTGTGGTAGTTCGTTGGCGTAATTCTCTAGCCAGAATTGGATTGCCTCTAGTCCTAGGTTGTGGGGGATATTGGAGTAGAGGTTGACTACATAGAAGGATACCAGTATGGTGTTTTTGTTTATAGTATTCAGTAGGTGATTGAGCATATCTAAGTCGTCCCTTATATAGCTTTTGACATGTTTGAGGAGTGGTTTTAACAGGGTGTCTAAAAAGTTACTGAGGCAGTGGGTTTCGCATGCGGGACCTGCTATTATGGGTCTCAATTTGAGGTCATTGGGATTAGGGACTTTAATTATTTTGTCTGTAGCTATCTTGCATGCGTTGCTTATTTTCTCACTTTTGTGGATCTTAGGTATACCGTAGAATTGGCTGGTTTTACTTGTGAAATTGGTCATATAATCGTATTCTTTGTCGGTGAGCCCTGCTTTGTATGGGTTTAACATGGATTTTAGTTCCCTCATTATTTTTTGTTGACTGTAGTTTTGTGCCTTTTCATAGTATGTTGTGTCTTCCAGCATAGAAAGTACCAAAGTTATGTAAAATGTTGTATCCATTAAGACAACAGCACTCCCTTTATCGGCCTCTTTGATTGTTATTGTTTTATCTTGTTTTAATTTGTTCAACTCAGCCCATTCTTTTTTGCTGAAGTTTGGTTTGTGTTTTTGTTTGTGCATATGTTGATATGGGTAATTTGATATGTGGTCACAGAAATCATCAAGTGTTTTGTTCTTACCTATCGAGGGGGTGTAGTTGCTCCTATTTCTGACTAACGATTCGTCCTCGTTGTATTTATCGTGTAGCTCCTCAGTAAGTCTTAATTTTCTGCAGAATTCTGCGATGTCTTCTTTCATTTCATTGTAGTTGGGGTGTTGTGGGGTGGGTGTAAACTTGAGTCCTTTGGAAAGTATGTTTATTTGGTTTGCTGTTAGCTCCTTGTGAGTTAGATTGATAATTTTTATTACTTTTGGTTCCTCCTGCTTGTTTGGTGCTATCTTGTTTCTCTGTGTTTGCGTATTGGGTCTAAAAAATGAATGCGGTGGTTGGGACGGTAGCTATTATATAGTTGTTCTTTGTAAATGTGGGGTCTCCTGTTGTGATTTATGGTGTGTGTTCTTGGAGCAGTATTGAGGAGAGCATCCCGATATCCCATATTCGGGTGTGGTGTTCTAGGAGGCCTTCGTTGGTAATCATTGCAAGTGGTGTGGGTTTGTTGTGCATGGTTGTTTAACCGGTTGATGGGACGAAGATTTCGTTGGTAACTCTTTTGGGTGGGGATACGGTTGCAGTGTCTATGCTGTGGGTGTTGATTTATCCTTTCTCTGCTTGAAGTGGGGGTATTCCTGATATTGTATCGTTGGCTGCTTACAGAGTTAGGGTTAGGACCTGTATTCTTTTTTTGATAGTAGTGAAGGTTCCGATTTTTAGATAGGTGTGTATCGGTGTTTGGGTGTTGTTTTGGTTTTCTTATTTTCTGGAAAGGGTTGTTGGAGGTGTGCTCTGTTTGAAAGACGGCTTCATAGTCTGAGAACCAAGTGGCGCTTTTCTCCCAGCATTGGAGAGATTTTAGTTCTTCTTTTTCACAGTCCTCTTTCCATAGACACACGACTACAAGAACTAAAAGATACCCTTATCACCAGGAACTATCCACCTTCACTTATTGACAAGTGCATTCAACGTGCCCTTCAACTTAACATCAAGGAACTGAGACATCCCAAATCAAAGAAAAACTTACAACCAAAAGCCTTACCATACATCTCCACACACAACCCTCCCAATAACGAAGCCTTCGGCACCATCCTCCACAACATACCCCTCCTAAAAAAAGACCACAGAATGAACACAATCCTCCAAACACACACGATCATAAAAAGCAATAGACAGCCTAAATCCATGAAAAGTCTCCTAACACAAGCCCGAATTCACTCTTCAACACAGAAGCCGACAGTAAAAAAATGTGGAAGACCCAATTGCGGGATATGCGACTATCTAATTGAGGGATCAGAGTTCTCATTCAAACAGGGACAACGGTTTACAGTGAAAAGCAACTTCACATGTGCTTCAGAGAACCTAATATACTCACTAACCTGCTCCGGGTGTCAAGAGCAGTACATAGGCCAAACAAAAAATAGTTTGCGTAAACGAATGGCCCTGCACAGATCCCAGATAAAAATTCCCCAAAACAGAAAAATAGCTTTTAGCCAACACATAGATACTTGCGCCAACAAAAAAACACCAAGCTTCAGGATTTTCCCCCTCTACCAATTTAGGGACGATACAACCTCGAGACAATGAATAAGTAAAGAAACTCTCTTTATTACAAAATACAGGCCACTTCTTAACAGGTCAACGACAAACAATTAATATACCTCAACTTTAGAATAAAAGAAATATACACACACAAATATTACATTCCAAAGAATCCATTACTAAATCCATAACATGCCAACTTCAAGTCATACAACACCTCACTACTTTCACCCATTCATATTCTCCCTTCTCTGTTTTTTCTTCTTCTTCCTCTTCTTCTTCTTCATCATCATTATCATCATCATCGTCGTCATCATCATCATCACCACCATCATCATCATCATCATCATCATCTTCTCCTTCTCCTTCTTCTTCTACTTCTCCACCTTCTACCTCTTAACTTTGTCACTAATGCTTTTTAGTATAACACCTATGCAAATTCCATAAACAAGCCTTTCAATAGAAATATTCTCCTGAATTGAACTGCTAGCCGCCACTGACCATTCAAAATACGACCATCAGGGCACTCCCAGATTTTCCCACCCCCTCTCCTCATCAGCCTTCTTCTTCTTCTACCCTATCAAGAATTCACAACGACCTCCAACACACAAGTGCAAACAAGGGAGTCAGAGAAAGGCAGAATGCCACTTATATCTGAACACTACTATAGAAATATTCCTTTAAAAAAACTTTTCTTCTAATTTTTCTAAATTTAATTATTTAATCGTTACAGTTGAAAAGGTCTCAAAATGACCGAAACCAGTACTGAAATGTTCACTATAAAATTATTTTAGCATTTTCTATTTTGACTTGTTTTTTCATATATATCAACTCGTGTGTTCCTTTTCACCCTTATACATATATATATATATATATATATATATATAACAAATCAAATGGGGGCTTATTAGCAATTTGAACCTGAAGGCAAAATTAATAGAGGTCACAAAAGTGACGGAGGGTACTGACCAGCACCAGTTATTATTGCTATGTATCACAATCCGAAATCGTTCAATCCAGCTATATATGGTGGGGACTTACCTTCCTTTGTCAGTCATTCCGTACAGACCTTTGTGGCTTTTCAGTTATTTTAACTCTTGTCTCTAGCAATAACTGTACACTCTGTCACTTTTGTGAACTCTCTCTCTCTCTCTCTCTCTATCTATATATATATATATATATATATATATATATATATATATATATATATATAAATATATATGTCTGAATACTTCAATTACTTCTATCTCTATTTAAGAAAGTTTTATTGTTTATGAAAAGCTCAAAATGCTAAAATAAGTAATGATCAGTAGGAGAGATATTAGGGGAATAGGGAGGATGTTGCAAAACTCATAATTCAGGCTTTGCAACTTTTGGATCATAGCTTGAGGAGTGTGAGAATGTGCATTGTCATGGAGAAAAATTGGGCCATCTCTATTCACTATTCTGGGTTTCTTCTTTTTCAAATTCTCATGAATACAATCAATTTCCTGGCAATACAATGTTACTGTTACTGTTTTTCCTTGTATCAAAAATGAATAATGACTAACTCCCTCCACAGACCACGATACAGTGATCACTAACTTTTTAGGGTGCAATGGTAGGTTTGGGTAGTGTTTAGGTGACTCTCCTGCATCTAATCACTGTCCTGTTCTCCTGCTGTTGTCAAAGAGTATCTATTTCTCATTACAAGTAATAATTTGATGCAAAATGGTATTTTCCAGTAGAGAAAGCAATAAGGAGCACACTTCAAGGTGTCATTTTTTTTTTTTTAAATCTCATTCAGTTGATGTGGAACAAACCTATCCGTTTTCTTGACTTTTCCAATTTTGTACAGGTATCCCAAAAAAATTTTGAACTTTTTGCCTAGGGCAAACTTTTTGCCACAGCAATATCATATCTTCTCCACTACGATTCCCTAAAACTTGAGAACTACACAACCAATTCCATTCAAATTTTACACATGCCTTACTTAGGGTCCATGTAGTTTCATGGGCAAAAAAAAAATGTTCAACTTCCTGTCTAGAGCGAGCCCATAGCAATATCATATCTTCTCCACTATTTCAGTATTACGTGTTAAAAGTGAAACAAAAATGTTTCTCTATTTTATGTCAGATACTTTCACTTTAACAATAAAAATAATAATAACAATTGAATTATATGTAGTAAGTAATAATTAAAATCAAACTAAAGTATAATATAATCGTAACATAACAAATGTAAAAATAGCAATTGGTATAAAATTGCATCAATGACTTGAACTTGAATAAGTGGTTTCACATGAATGGGAATAAATTAAAAATAAAATTTAAGTGCAGAAATGGAATAGTCCAGATGGATAATAAAAAATTAAATTAAAGAAAAGTCTATTGTCTATAAAGTATACAATGTAGAGAAAAAAGAAGATTTGAACGGGCCGCGTTTTTTTGCGCTCTGTGAAATTCGGTTAAAAAGGAAAAAAGAACAAAAAGTGAATTGTGGTCGTTGCGGAATTGGAACGTCGGTTGGTGCGGTTTCGCGTCGCACTGGTTCTGTGCGTCGCACGTTTTCTGTTTGGGAGGCCGTTTTTCGGTCTGAGGCGACTATGAGCCGCCTCTACCAAACGGATGAGATGGAAGGGAGAAATTTCTCTGAAAATTCGTCGACATCTGAGGAGGAGTTGGCGGTGAAAAAAATGGAAAGCACCTACGCAGGTATAACGAAGAAGTCAACAGAAAAAGAGATAGACCTGGCTAAGTTGACAGACTTCCAGGAGTTCATGAAGGAGGAGGAGAACGGAGAGGTTGAGCTGTTGCCTCTAGCAGGGCGCGGAGACTGGTTCCATCGTAGAACCATTAAATATAAAGTATTTATGAATGGAGGTAGAAAAATGGAAGTGATTAACATGGAAGCAATTGAAGAGGCTTTCAAACAGACAGGAGAAGAAATTGTGTACATGACAAAGGATTAGAATATGGAACCATAACGGTACAATTTAAAAGTGAGAAAGCAGCCAGGAATATAGCAGCCAAGGTGGTGAGTACAGAAAAGTTTTACTTGTTCCCCTCGTATTTGAATAGAAGGACCACCAGAATTAGGGTGGAAGGAATACCTCCACACTTAGAGGGCGAATTAATAACGGCTGCGGTTATCAAAGGAAATGAAGATAAAGTGGACATCCTCCACGCCATTATGAAATATGAGGCGTGAGAGGTGCCACACTAGTAATGAACATACAGACGGAGGCGGAAGTTATAGAAAAGCTTACGGACAGTATAAAAACTGGAAATATTATTATGAGAGTGTGGGTGGAGGGTAGGGCGCCCAGGTGCTACAAGTGTGGCCTGAGGGGTCACATAAGAGCCTACTGCCCTCCCCCACCAAAGGAAAAAGAAAAGGAAATCGTCGCGGAAGCCCCAAAAGAGGAAGAAACCAGAGAGAACCAAACGGAAAAAGAAACGACAGAAGAAGAGGAGATGCAACAAGAGTGGGAAGAAGGAAGAAAAAAGAGAAAAAGAAAGAAAAAGAAAAACTGTGCGAAGCCCCAACCCACCCCAACACCACCCGCACCCTCTGAATCCCACCCTTCCCCTGCAGACAGTGAACCCACCCGCTCCCCTCCAACAAGAAGACAAAAGAAAAATAATAATACAGACAGACAAGAGTTTGAAAACGAACCCAGGCCGAACATTTATATTGTGACTGAACAGAAAGAGGTTGAAAGGGTAATGGAGGAGTATGAATGGTATGAAATGGATGGGACCAGATATGCAGTGCTGGAAAAGAAGAATATAGATGAGTTTGTGTTGAGGTGTGAAAGGGAGAATTGGGAGGTGAAAGATACAAGAATGAGCGATGAATTTGTGGAATATATGGAGGACAGTTTCGGAGTAAGAATGGATATGGATGGTCTTCGTATTGGGAATGAACATTCAGGTGACAGTGAAAACAAAAGGACAGGTAAGTGATGCTGGCGGAGGGGGCCGTTAGCATCGCTTTCATATTATCATTTATATTCATTTGCTCATAAATTTAATCATATTGTTCTATGTCCCCCATGTTTTGTTATGTCCGCCATTCTTCGTAGCCCCTGGTGGGTAATAAAGAAATAACATAGAGGAAAGCACCTTCGAAAAGTGTCTTGGTGCGACTATGAAAGGTATCTATTCAGAGGCGGTAAATTCACCACAATAGAAGCAAGGTTCGAGTCAACGGAGCATGCAAGGGAGTACTCGACTCGAACTTGCAAAGTGGAAATGTTTTATTTTTACTTTTATATCTGGGACATAGGACATCCCGGAAAAAAATTCATTTTCCCCGAAGTTGAGGTAGGCTGGATTGTAGCCACACTTCTATACAAGAGGGAGGACAAGATACAATTGATCGAAATTACAAGAGACGGGCTAACAATTCCAGTCTGTTATATATTTTCAGTATTGTTATCACTAGCAATATCAAGATATAACTTTGTATTTTGTATTTTATGTGTAGATGTATATATATATAGATGTACATGTAATATGTACACATATATATACACTAGCACTATGACCCGGCAATGACGGGTCTTTAATGCTAGTATATATATACAGAGAGAGAGAGAACACAACACTGTAGATATTTTAACACCCTCTGTCATATTTAATGACAATTATACTTTTCCTTTTTGGTGATACATTGCTAAACCACTGCCTAATTTAATTATATATAAGTGGAATCATAGGTAGGTTAACAGATAAGGTTGCTTTCATGTGTAACAAGTGCACTGGAACAATAAGTACTAAAAGTACAAGGGACTTAAACTCTCTCAATTGCACAGGGGGCTCTCTTGGGGTAGTAGATACTTACTGCTATTTAGGTGACCAAATTAGTAAAGGTGGTGGATGCTCTGAAAGTATTGTTTCTAGAATAAGAATAGGATGAAGAAAGTTCAGAGAGCTACTACCTCTGTTGGCTGCAAGAGGACTCTCTCTCAGAGTGAAAGGCAGATTGTGAGAATGGCTATATTACATTGTAGTGAGACATGGGTTATGACTGCAGAGGACATGCATAGAGGAGTGAAGGTAGTTTGCTCTGTTGGATTTGCAACATCAGTGTGCATGACCAATAAAGTACAACTATGTTGAGAGAAAAGTTAGGCATGAGAGGGATTAAATGTGGCATGCAGGAGAGGAGAATGCATTGGTTTGGACATGTGACGTGAATGTGTGAAGACAGATGTCTAAAAAAGTGCCTGTCACTGAAAGTGAATGGTACCTGTGGAAGAGGGGAAACCTAGAAAGACATGGGATGAAGTGGTGGGGACTAGTCTCAGGATGTTGGGACTCATGGAGGAAATGACAATGGACCAAGATGTTTGGCAATATGAGAAGACCTGCCCACATCAGCGAAACTAAGTGCTAGAAGAGTTGTGTCCCACTCACATGTAACAACAAACTTTTCACACACTCTACCCCAAGAAAGCAAATAACATATCTTCTAAACAGCTCTCTCTCTCTCTCATTGGGTAACCATGTACCTCTTCTATAGCAAGACACCTATTTCTACCTCCTATTCCTCTGTCATCATCTGATACTGGATCACCTCCTCCAATGCCCCCTGCATTATAGCAAGACACCTGTTTCTGCCTCAATGTCTCTTAGTCATGCTCTAACCGTTCATCCTCTGACACAAGTTCCTCTCCTCAAATGCCCTTGCCCCTCTCATAATTCCTTGTTTTGCGAGATACTTGGTGACCCTGCCAGTGCTAGTGCCACATAAAAAGCATCCAGTCCACACTGTAATATGGTTGGCTTTTGGAAGCTGTAAAAGTCATGCCAAAACTAACCTTGCCTGTGCTAGTGCCACGTAAAAAGTACTGAGCCTACTGTGCAGAGTGGTTGGTGTTACGTAGGGCATCCAGCTATAAAAACCCTGCCAAAACAGACACAGTGGTTAGTTAGTAAATAGTGATTTATTTTATTAATGAGTTAAATTAAAAGAATATGCTAGACATAATATTTACTTACTGTAAAAAAAAAACCTTATCAATTTAGCACATATATCAGAAGTCTATAAGATATATTAAAAAGTAATGGAAGGGAGGTAATCAAGATGAACCAAATAATTTTCCTAGATATATAGAATTTTTGCAATCCCATATAGGAGAGTATCAAAAAATTCTAATTTCACTTTATTCAAATTTATTTATATTATAAAATTTCTTAATAATCCATGCAGGTTAAATAAAAGTTAGTATGGTATATTAATTCCTTATTTGGTTACAAAATATTAAGATTTGAAAATTTAGGAATGGTCAGAATGTTATTATTTAATTTACCTCATTAATAAAATAAATCACTATTTACTAACTAACTATGATTCTATATTAATAGAAATGGATATATATATATATATTTTTCTTACTACCCACAAGGGGCTAAACATAGAGGGGACAAACAAGGACAGACAAAGGGATTAAGTCGACTACATCGACCCCAGTGCGTAACTGGTACTTAATTTATCGACCCCGAAAGGATGAAAGGCAAAGTCGACCTCAGCGGAATTTGAACTCGGAACCTAACGACAGACGAAATACGGCTACGAATTTCGCCTGGCGTGCTAACGTTTCTACCAGCTCGCCTTGTACATATATGCATATATACATACACACACACACACTCACAGAGTCCAGACCATATTTTCTTATAATATTAATATGATGTAATGTGTTTTCAAATGTTAAGATGCCACAAATATTTAAAGTATTATGCAAAACAAGAGACTTGTCTGGGCACCTTAAGCCAGTTTATTGTGTAGTGTATGAGTGTGTGTGTGTGTAGATATAGATAGACTAACTGACTGACTGATTTTATGTTATACTTAGAAGTGAATTTTACTGGAATTTTTTTACTTAGGTCCAGTAGAAGAAACAATTCTAAATTCTTGTTAGATTGTCTGTATAAACAAAGTAATGACAGGCTAATTTGTAATGACTTGGGGTTGTATAACTTATAATGATGCAGTCAGGTCAAATATTGATCTGTTATTAGTGATACCAACAATTTTTTTATATATCTGTAAAGCTGAAATTTGTCTAAGCATGTGGTTGATTGCGGATATTTGTAGTAATCACATACAAAAACACAAATTCATATTTAGCAATTGCACTACTGCTGCTGGACACTTCTTATCTGTTACAGATGCACATCTGTTCTTTTTATCACTGTATGTTGATAGGAGAATTTTTTGTCAAGAATATTGTGGTTTTATGACTTTCTACAGTATATCCACATTGAGCTAATATTGATATTTTGAATGCTATTAATAACATGTTTTAGTTTATTATGCAAAGGTGAAAAAAGAATTCATCTTTCATCTCTTGTCTTCTTTAGTTAAGACATTTCAAAATGTGCAGTGCTGGCAAGATTAGCAAATATGAGCGATGGCAAGATTAGCAAAAGGGTGATGATGAGGTGGGATCACAAGTGAAGGTTTGACAAGGAGATATTAAGCAAAGGACCCAATTGTGTACATATAATATGTATTCTCAAAACCTCAGTTTTGCTATGATGAAACAGTTTTGTTATCTTCTTCACAAAGGTCAATCTCCTGAGATCAACTTCACTACTTTATTCCATGTCTTCATGGGTTTCTTTCTCTTTTCTACAGTTTCCATCCACATTAAATGATCACCACTTGTTTAAACAACTCCTCTTATCCACATGCCCATATCAATGAAGTCTTCTTTCCTGCACATCTGATTCCCCTGATACCCAGTTTTTCTCTCAATACATTTGTGTGTGTATGAGTTTGTCTATAGGCACACACACACACAAACACACACATCTTTATGTGTGTGTATATGTCCACCGGGTTTCAGTCCTCAGCCCCCTCCTATTTATCATAGTCCTCCAGGCAATAACGGAGGAATTCAAGACAGGATGCCCTTGGGAGCTCTCTATGCTGATGACCTTGCTCTAATCGCTGAGTCGCTATCAGAACTATAGAAGTTTCAAGTGTGGAAACAAGGATTAGAATTGAAGGGCCTTAGAATCAACTTAGCTAAAACCAAAGTCCTAATAAGTAGGAAGGCAGGCAAACCAAAAATCCCTTCAGGTAGATGGCCCTGCTTGATCTGTAGAAAAGACGTAGGTAGAAACTCTATAAGATGTACCCAGTGTAAGCTATGGACACATAAGAGGTGCAGTAATATCAAAGGAAGGCTAACTTGGAAGATAGTTTTTGTATGTGGCAGATGCTCAGGAGCAATAAACACTGAAAATGCGCAGAGACCAACTTCCGCCACATTCCAGAGAGAAAAACTAGTAGTAGTTGATAGATTCCGTTATGTAGGTGACCAAATCAGTAGGGGAGGAGGGTGCACTGAAAGTGTAGCTGCTAGGATAAGAATAGCTTGGGCAAAGTTCAGAGAGCTCTTACCTCTGCTGGTAACAAAGGGCCTCTCGCTCAGAGTAAAAGGTAGACTGTATGATGCATGTGTACGAACAGCCATGCTACATGGCAGTGAAACATGGGCTGTGACTGCTGAGGATATGCGTAAGCTCACAACGAATGAAGCCAGTATGATCCGATGGATGTGTAATGTCAGTGTGCATACACAACAGAGTGCAAGTACCTTGAGAGAAAAGTTGGATTTAAGAAGCATTAGATGTGGTGTGCAAGAGAGATGACTGCGCTGGTATGGTCATGTGGTGAGAATGGATGAGGATAGTGGTGTGAAAAAGTGCCACACCCTAGTGGTTGAGGGAACCTGTGGAAGAGGTAGACCCAGGAAGACCTGGGATGAAGTGGTGAAGCACGACCTTCGTACATTAGGCCTCACCAAGGAAATGACTAGTGACCGAGACCTTTGGAAATATGCTGTGCTCGAGAAGACCAGGCAAGCCAGATGAAACCATAACCCATGGCCTATGCCAGGAGCATAACCAGCCCACTTATGCGTAGCTTTTCCTTCTTTGGTCACTAAACTTTGCTTGCGAAGACCTGTTGAGGTAAGTGAAATCAAATCAAAATTAAAATCACTTCGATGACTGGCATCTGTGCTAGCGGGGTGCAAAGAGCACCATATGAGTGTGATCGTTGAAAGAGCGGCTATTCGAGTATGATCATTACCAGCATTGCCTTACTGGCACTTATGCCTGTGCTAGTAGGGTGCCAAGAACACCATCCAAACACGATCGTTACCAACGTCACTTCACTGGCACCTGTGCCGGTGGCACATGTAAAAAGATTCGAGCGAGGTCATTGTCAGTACCGCCTGACTGGCCCCCGTGCAGGTGGCACATAAAAAGCACTCACTACACTCTCGGAGTGGTTGGCATTAGGAAGGGTATCCAGCTGTAGAAACTCTGCCCGATCAAGACTGGAGCCTGATGCAGCCATCTGGTTGCCAGCCCTCAGTCAAAACTGTCCAACCCATGCTAGCATGGAAAACGGACGTTAAATGATGATGATGATGATATATATATATATATATATATATATATATATAGTCCTTGTTAGATCATCTGTGTAATAACAGGCTTGTTTGTAATGGCTTGGAGCCATATAACATGTAAGGATACAGTCAAGTCAAATATTGATCTGTTATTAGTGATGTCAGCTATTTGTATCATTCATATCTATATATACATATATATATATACATATACATATATGTATATATATATATATATTATGGAGCTCTTACCTCTGCTGGTGACTAAAGGCCTCTCGCTCAGAGTAAAAGGCAGACTGTATGATGCGTGTGTACGAACAGCCATGCTACATGGCAGTGAACCATGGGCCGTGACTGCCGAGGACATGCGTAAGCTCGTGAGGAATGAAGCCAGTATGCTCCGATGGATGTGTAATGTCAGTGTACATACTCGACAGAGCGTTAGCACCTTGAGAGAAATGTTGTACCTAAGAGGCATCAGTTGTGGTGTGCAAGAGAGACGATTGCGCTGGTATGGTCATGTGGCGAGAATGGATGAAGATAGGTGTGTGAGAAAGTGCCAATCCTTAGCAGTTGAGGGAACCCGTGGAAGAGGTAGACCCAGGAAAACCTGGGACGAGGTGGTGAAGCACGACCTTCGAACTTTAGGCCTCACTGAGGAAATGACCAGCGACCGAGACCTTTGGAAATATTCTGTACGTGAGAAGACCAGGCAGGACAAGTGAGCCCAGCCCACTTATGAATGCCTTTCCTCCCTTGGACACAAAGACCTGTTGGGACAAGCGAAGTCGATATAGAACCTCATCCGACGACAGGCACCCATGCCAACCCCCTTGCTTGCGAAGACATGTTGGGGCAAGCGAAATCGAATTGAACCAGCCAGGTTCCCTGGTCTGGTGGTACGTAAAAAGCACTATCCGACTCTTGGCCGATGCCAGCGCCGCCTCCACTGGCTTCCGTGCCGGTGGCACGTAAAATACACCAATCTGACCGTACAACAGGCACCCATGCCAACCCCCTTGCTTGCGAAGACATGTTGGGGCAAGCGAAATCGAAATCGAATTGAACCAGCCAGGATCCCTGGTCTGGTGGTACGTAAAAAGCACCATCCGACTCGTGGCCGATGCCAGCACCGCCTCGTCTGGTTTCCGTGCCGGTGGCACATAAAATACACCAATCCGACCGTGGCCGTTGCCAGCTTCGCCTGGCACCTGTGCAGGTGGCACGTAAAAAGCACCCACTACACTCACGGAGTGGTTGGCGTTAGGAAGGGCATCCAGCTGTAGAAACACTGCCAGATAAGACTGGAGCCTGGTGCAGCCTTCTGGCTTCCCAGATCCCCGGTCGAACCGTCCAACCCATGCTAGCATGGAGAACGGACGTTAAACGATGATGATGATGATGATGATATATATACAGTTGTGGCCAAAATGTTCAGAACGGCATTGTTTTCGTCAGAAAAGTAGGTATAAGTTTTTATCAAAGTTGTTTATCAGACAATAAATACGATATTAATTATTATTGTCTGAGATTTTGGTGTAATTTGAGAGGATAATACAAACGTTATGGATGATTTAGTGATTTACTGCAAAACCCATGGCGGCCAAAATGATCAGAATGGTTGAAAAAATAACAAAATACTCAAAAACGACAGAGAATACTGGAATTATTTAATATTTAGTGTGAAGCCCTTTAGCTTCAATCACACTTTGGCATCTTTGACTGCATGAGGAAATTAAATTTTCAATTTCTTGCTGGGTGATCTTATTCTATTCTTCCTGAAGGGCATTCCATAATTGCTCGGTTTAGAATATTCCACACATTTTCAATAGGATTAAGATCTGGGCTTTGAGCAGGCCAATCCATAACAATAACCTTTTCAGCCTTGAGGAAGTTCATGACCACCTTAGCCTTGTGACATGGAGCATTGTCCTGCATGAATATGGGTGGTCGCTTAGTTGAATTTCTCAGCACAGGCAAGACATGATCTTTTACAAGTTGTTTATAAACTCCTGCATTTACCTTTCCATGTAATCGCACCAAAGGGCCCACACCATCTCCAGATATCATCCCCCAAACCATGACACTTCCTCCACTGAATTTAACACTAGTCTTAAGGCATTTAGGCGACAATTTTTCACCTACTTTTCCCATCTGAACCAAATAACATAAACTTAGATTCATCATGGAAATGCACCGTTTGCCATTTTTCTCGAGACCACAACACATGTTCGGTTGCAAAGGTAAGACGACACTTTTTATTCTTGGAGCTGATCAGTGGCTTCACTGCAGGTGCTCTTGCTTGTAGGTCATGTTCAACTAAACGACGAAACACAGTTTTTCGAGATAAAGTTTTCTTCAGTACAATGCTCATTTCCCGAGAAACAGCAGCAGCAGTTTTAAATCTGTCCTTTTTAACCAACTTTACCATAGCACGATCTTCTCTCTTGGTCATTTTTCTTGGCCTACCTGTAGACTTTCTTGCTTCACACGAACCACAATCATCATAGACCTTAAGAATACCATGAACAACACTTTTTGACTTGTTAACAATCTTTGCAATAGACCCAATACTTAAAGTTTCTTTCAAAGCTTAATAATCTGCTGACGAATTGGTACCGGAGTAAGTGGCATTATATTAACAAAATACACTGCAGATATTCTTACTAATGTTTAGTAAACGAACCGTCAGGTAAACAAATTCAAAATATTAGAGTTCGCTGGTTAAATATACTAAAACACAGAGTAAAAGCAACCGTTCTGATCATTTTGGCCGCCATGGATTTTGCAGTAAATCACTAAATCATCCATAACTTTTGTATTATCCTCTCAAATTACACCAAAATCTTAGACAATAACAAATAATATCGTATTTATTGTCTGTGAAAATTATAGAAAATAAAACAACTTTGATAAAAACTTATACCTACTTTTCTGACGAAAACAATGTCGTTCTGAACATTTTGGCCGCAAGTGTATATATGCCCTTCCTGTCACCAACTCTCATCTATTTGCAAGCAGGATACATTTAACCAATGGGTGGACATATTTTCAGGGAAGATTGAAAATGAACACGACATGTATG
>NC_042997.1:82484542-82492042 GCF_006345805.1 Octopus sinensis | reverse complement strand
CAGTTGAACCGTCCAACCCATGCTAGCATGGAAAGCGGACGTTAAACGATGATGATGATGATGATGATGATGATATATATATATATATATGTCATCAGCTGTCTGTCATAGGTCAATGTTGACTGTTCTGTTCAGAAATCATCTTGTTTCTCTGAATAAAATGCCTTTGAACAGTATGTAAAGCAGTTGGCATTGTCCCTGCCACCAGACTACTTCTCCTGTTGTGTTTACACCTTTTTTGTGTCTATGGTCAGAATATTTTCTCTATGAGAAAATGCAGTGAACATGTCTGAAACATATTTCTACTGGTAACAAGTTTATATGTATGTCTGTTTGTAGGTACCTACGTACGTATGTTGGTATCTCTGTGCATCTGTATATGCATGTGTATATACATATCTATCTATCTGTCTGTCTCTCTATCTATCTATCTATCTATCTATCTATCTATCTATCTATCCGTATAAGCAATAATAAATCTCTAAGTGATATATATATATATATATATATATCAAAATAAGCAACAAGTATATCGGAGGTAGAGTAGTACAATTGTTTCATGCTACTTCATTTTATTAAACACTGTAAGTATTACATCAGTTTTAAAATGTCAAGCAATCTTCAGCCACTTATAGAATTTTCCAATCAAATGGACAATGCACATTCTTATCTCTATTTCATTTGCCAACATTATAAAGAGGGTAGATATATAGACAGAGAGGTTGATTTCATTCCTAAGAATATGATAGCAGTATATTCACTCTCTGACTTTAGATTTTATCATTGAGCTCACTTTGTTATTTAGATCTGTCAGTGGGGAGGGTGATTTTATTTTTGGTTGAATGGAGACAAAGAATTTTTTTCTATTTATAGATATAGGAAGGGGTAGTACAAATGTCAAAACCATAAACCTATTCCAATTTCCAGGAATTCAGTTTAGATACATTTGAATGTATTATAGCAAAAAGCTAGTAGGTTGAAGTTAGAGGGGTAGGGGAACATAGACTACTAGTGCTCTAGAGGTTTTAATATCCCTTACCATTTAACATCCAGATTCCATATTAAGAAATTTAAGTAAATGTTCTTTAGATAATTTTCTAAAGGATTTCAATAAATATTAGTATCTTATATAGGGATAGAAAATATAGAAATCATTTCATATTTATATAAATATATATATATATCCATTTCTATTAATATATAATCATAATTAGCCAGTAAATGGTGATTTTTTAATGAGTTGAATTAAAAGAAAATGTTATACATAATATTTACTAACTGTGGAAAAAAAACTTTATTAATTTAGCACATATATCAGGAGTCAATAAAGATATATTAAAAAGTAATGGAAGGGAGGTAATCAAGATGAACCAAGTAATTTCTCTAAATATATAGAATTTTTTGCAATTATTTCATATTTATATATCTCCATTTCTATTAATATAGAATCATAATTAGCTGGTAAATGGTGATTTTTTTTATTAATGAGTCGAATTAAAAGAATATGTTAGACATAATATTTACTAACTGTGGAGAAAAACTTCATCAATTTAGTAAATATATCAGGAGTCTATAAGATATATTAAAAAGTAATGGAAAGGAGGTAATCAAGATGAACCAAGTAATTTCCCTAGATATATAGAATTTTTTTCATCCTATATAGGAGAGTATAAAAAAAATTCTAATTTCATTATATTTAGATTTATATATATAATGGAATTTCTTAGTAATCTATGCAGGTTAAATAAAAGCTAATATGGTATATTAATTTTTTATTTGGTTACAAAATATTAGGATTTGAAAATTTAGGTATGGTCAGAATGTTATTATTTAAAATACTTGAATGTACGGGTAGCACAATGTATACAAGATACTCCTAGTTTGGAATGGTTATTCAATAAGTTTGTATTATTCCTAGGCTTTAAAATTTCGTATGTCTCTACAAAACAATGTTCGCATCCATCTCTACTATTTTTATTATATCCCATTTTAGGTTAAATTCGATATTATTTTCTTTCAGTTCCCAAATTTTACTGGACAGCGTTGTGCAATCCGCCTTATGTTTAAGTCCAAAAGAAGAAAAATGGTTGTTCAAACGTTTTTTTAGGTCTACCGAACATCCGAAATAAAGATAGCTATTATTGTCATTATTGTACATTTATAAATTACATTTTGAACCAGACAGTGACCAGATACTGGACATTTTGATCTAATTCTACAATTACAGCTGGGGGGATGATTCCTGGTATTAGTATTATTTAGGAACAAGTATTATTTAGGAAAAGCTGTTTTCATTTTCATTACTAGAGCTATTATTAGCATTAGTGTTATTTCCCTTATCTATAATTATATTGTTATGTAAGTTAGGGTTGTTTGTTATTAATCTTTTCCCAATTTCCTCACATTCCACATCTTTATTTTTATCATTTATATCATTGATATTATCATTATTATTGTTAATATTAATGCTATAATAATAATAATAACAATTATTATTATTATTATTATTATTATTATTATTATTACTATTATTATCATTATTATTGTTGTTACTATTTATTCCATTTCTAGCTAACTTGATTTTTTTTCTATTTAGTCTAGCTAAAATCTACAGTCAAAGAGTGAATATACTGCTTATCATGTTCTTAGGAATGAAATCAACCTCTCTGTCTATATATCTACCCTCTTTATAATGTTGGCAAATGAAATAGAGATAAGAATGTGCATTGTCCGTTTGATTGGAAAATTCTATAAGTGGCTGAAGATTGCTTGACATTTTAAAACTGATGTAATACTTACAGTGTTTAATAAAATGAAGTAACATGAAACAATTGTACTACTCTACCTCAGATATACTTGTTGCTTATTTTGATTATAATCACCCCATTTAATTTATATGGATAATACCATACAAAATTCTGGTGCCTTTGACTTACGTACCATATTCATCTGAATCTAAATTTTGCTGAACTTATATATATATATATATATATATATATATATATATATATATATATAATATATATATAATCACAGACAATAATAGAAAGCTTGAAAAAGAATGAAGAAATGTTAAAGAACCATGTTAACCCTTTAGTGTTCTGATTATTCTATCAAACATAATGCTTATTGATTCACATTGATTTGAATTAATCATGCATTATCTCATATCTTCAAGATCTTGATGGTGTAATTACCTAATGTAGAATCACATTGTAGGGTAGGTGTGAGGGCCTGGATCTGGTCATTTTGAACATAAAACAGATTAAATATTTTGGCCGGATATGGCCGGTTTAAATACTAAAGGGTTAAGGATATGGTAGCAAAAGTAAAAGAAGGAAAAGTGGCACTTGTCACACTGAAGAAAGAAAGTCAAGAAACTCAAGCTAACCTTGAAAAGGAAGTAGCAGCCTTGAAGAAATTGACAATTGATACCTCATGTCTTGAAGCTTCAGGTAAACACAAAGATATGAAAATTGCTGAACTACAAAATGAGCTTGAATTAAAGAAAAATCAAATAAAAGAACTCACGAAAATATGTGACGATTTGATGGAGAAAGTAGGAGATGGTCATTGATGAAAACTTAGTTTTTATTTTCCATAACTAGATTTTAATGTTTTATATGTTATGTACAATTATATAGAATGTTATAAAAAATTGTCATTGTTACTGGCAATTATCATCTTTACATATGAATGTGTATATATATGTGTGAAACGCATATGTGTGTATGATTGCAATTATGCCTGGACTAATTTATTAAATATTTCCCTTGTGTGCAGAGGTGAGGGGAGTCATTTTCTATTTTAATGTAATGAGGGAACCTGTGGAAGAGGTAGACCCAGGAAGACCTGGGATGAAGTTGTGAAGCACGACCTTCGAACTTTGGGCCTCACTAAGGAAATGACTAGGGACCAAGACTTTTGGAAATATGCTGTGCGTGAGAAGACCAGGCAAGCCAAATGAGACCATAATTTCATGGCCTATGCCAGGGGCATTACCAGCCCACTTATGCGCACCTTTCCTTCTGTGGACACTAAAACTCTGCTTGCAAAGACCTGTTGAGGCAAGTGAAATCAGAAATCAAAAATCAAAAATCAAAATCAAATTCGATGACTGGCGTCCGTGCAAAGAGCACCATACGAGTGTGATCGCTGACAGAGCAGCTAACTGGCTTCCGTGCTAGTGGCACTTAAAAGGCACCATTTGAGCGTGGTTGTTACCAGCGTCGCACTACTGGCACTCGAGCCCTGTGCTAGTAGGGTATTAAGAGCACCATCTGAGCATGATCGTTGTAAGAGTGGCTATCTGGCCTCTGTGCCGGTGGCATGTAAAAGCACCCACTACACTCTCAGAGTGGTTGGTGTTAGGAAGGGCATCCAGCTGTAGAAACTCTGCCAGATCAAGATTGAAGCCTGGTGCAGCCATCTGGTTCGCCAGCCCTCAGTCACACATCCAACTCATGCTAGCATGGAAAGCGAACATTAAATGATGATGATGATATATATATATATATATATATATCACAATCAAGGAACGGCCATAATAGGCCATTCACCCACTAGAAATAACAGCCAAAAAGCTTCAACCGCAAAATAACATTAATTCCGTAAATCAGGAGAAAATTAAAAAACATTTACCCTGAAATTCCTTAGACGATGCACCGTTTCTTATACTGTTTAATGGTAAATTAACCTGATTAAATTAAATCAAGCCAATCTACCATAGGCCCTTGATTCATCAGTAAGGAATAGCCAAATCGGAACAGATATTTTTCACGAGGCATTCTCGTCCATGCCTCGCCAATATCTGACCTAAAATTTTCAAATCGTCGCACTCGCGCCAAATTTATCGGCAGCAAAATAATATAAGCCACCGATTCCATTACGGAACCAACCAGAAAATTCATAATTAATCAATATAGGGAGGCAAAAAAATTTTGTAGAATTCTTTTGCCCCCAGCGGCCTAGTGGGAAAAAATTAAATAGTCATAAACATTTTTAAGTTCATATCACAATCAAGGAACGGCCATAATAGGCCATTCACCCACTAGAAATAACAGCCAAAAAGCTTCAACCGCAAAATAACATTAATCCGTAAACAGGAGAAAATTAAAAAACATTTACCCTGAAATCCTTAGACGAGCACCGTTTCTTCTACTGTTTAATGGTAAATTAACCTGATTAATTAAATCAAGCCAATCTACCATAGGCCCTTAGATTCATCAGTAAGGAATAGCCAAATCGGAACAGATATTTTTCACGAGGCATTCTCGTCCATGCCTCGCCAATATCTGACCTAAAATTTTCAAATCGTCGCACTCGCGCCAAATTTATCGGCAGCAAATAAATATAAGCCACCGATTCCATTACGGAACCAACCAGAAAATTCATAATTAACAATATAGGGAGGCAAAAAAATTTTGTAGAATTCTTTTGCCCCCAGCGGCCTAGTGGGAAAAAATTAAATAGTCATAAACCATTTTTAAGTTCAATATCACAATCAAGGAACGGCCATAATAGGCCATTCACCCACTAGAATAACAGCCAAAAAGCTTCACCGCAAAATAACATTAATTCCGTAAATCAGGAGAAAATTAAAAAACATTTACATTTCAGGTAAATGTTTTTTAATTTTCTCCTGATTTACGGAATTATGTTTATTTTGCGGTTGAGCTTTTTGGCTGTTATTTCTAGTGGGTGAATGGCCTATTATGGCCGTTCCTTGATTGTGATATTGAACTTAAAAATGGTTTATGACTATTTAATTTTTTCCCACTAGGCCGCTGGGGGCAAAAGAATTCTACAAAATTTTTTTGCCTCCCTATATTGATTAATTATGAATTTTCTGGTTGGTTCCGTAATGGATCGGTGCTTATATTTATTTGCTGCCGATAAATTTGGCGCGAGTGCGACGATTTGAAAATTTTAGGTCAGATATTGGCGAGGCATGGACGAGAATGCCTCGTGAAAAATATCTGTTCCGATTTGGCTATTCCTTACTGATGAATCTAAGGCCTATGGTAGATTGGCTTGATTTAATTTAATCAGTTAATTTACCATTAAACAGTAGAAGAAACGGTGCATCGTCTAAGGAATTTCAGGGTAAATGTTTTTTAATTTTCTCCTGATTTACGGAATTAATGTTATTTTGCGGTTGAAGCTTTTTGGCTGTTATTTCTAGTGGGTGAATGGCCTATTATGGCCGTTCCTTGATTGTGATATTGAACTAAAAATGGTTTATGACTATTTATTTTTTCCCACTAGGCCGCTGGGGGCAAAAGAATTCTACAAAATTTTTTTGCCTCCCTATATTGATTAATTATGAATTTTCTGGTTGGTTCCGTAATGGAATCGGTGGCTTATATTATTTGCTGCCGATAATTTGGCGCGAGTGCGACGATTTGAAAATGTTAGGTCAGATATTGGCGAGGCATGGACGAGAATGCCTCGTGAAAAATATCTGTTCCGATTTGGCTATTCCTTACTGATGAATCTAAGGGCCTAGGTAGATTGGCTTGATTTAATTTAATCAGGTTAATTACCATTAAACAGTAGAAGAAACGGTGCATCGTCTAAGGAATTTCAGGGTAAATGTTTTTTATTTTCTCCTGATTTACGGAATTAATGTTATTTTGCGGTTGAAGCTTTTTGGCTGTTATTTCTAGTGGGTGAATGGCCTATTATGGCCGTTCCTTGATTGTGATATTGAACTTAAAAATGGTTTATGACTATTTAATTTTTTCCCACTAGGCCGCTGGGGGCAAAAGAATTCTACAAAATTTTTTTGCCTCCCTAATTGATTAATTATGAATTTTCTGGTTGGTTCCGTAATGGAATCGGTGGCTTATATTATTTGCTGCCGATAAATTTGGCGCGAGTGCGACGATTTGAAAATTTTAGGTCAGATATTGGCGAGGCATGGACGAGAATGCCTCGTGAAAAATATCTGTTCCGATTTGGCTATTCCTTACTGATGAATCTAAGGGCCTATGGTAGATTGGCTTGATTTAATTAATCAGGTTAATTTACCATTAAACAGTAGAAGAAACGGTGCATCGTCTAAGAATTTCAGGGTAAATGTTTTTTAATTTTCTCCTGATTTACGGAATTAATGTTATTGTCGGGTTGAAGCTTTTTGGCTGTTATTTAGTGGGGTGAATGGCCTATTATGGCCGTTCCTTGATTGTGATATTGAACTTAAAAATGGTTTATGACTATTTAATTTTTTCCCACTAGGCCGCTGGGGGCAAAAGAATTCTACAAAATTTTTTTGCCTCCCTATATTGATTAAATATATATATATATATATATATATATATATATTATAATAGTTATCGCCATACTAATATGGCATTCTTATAAAAATAAGAATAAAGCTGTCCGCTTATTAGCTCCATGAGGCCATCGCCTGAAGTTATGTATTGATACACAAACTGTATCCATATAACCTTCAAACAAGGGAGGTCAGTCGCTCCACACTACTTGACCGGCAGCTAC
>NC_042997.1:82464542-82482042 GCF_006345805.1 Octopus sinensis | reverse complement strand
CATGCTGACATTGGTTGGACGGATTGACTGAAGGTTGGCGAACCAGAAGGCGCCACCAGCCTTGAGTCTGATCTGGCAAAGTTTCTACAGCTGGATCCTCTTCCTAATGCCAACCACTCCGAGAGTGTAGTGGGTACTTTTACATGCCACTGGCATGAGGGCTAGTGAGGCAGCATTGGCATAGGCCATGGTTATGGTCTGACTTGGCTTGCCAGGTCTTCTTAAGCACAGCATATCTCCAAAGATCTCGGTCACTTGTCATTGCCTCAGAGAGACCCAATGTTTGAAGGCCATGCTTCACCACCTCATCCCAGGTCTTCCTGGGTCTACCTCTTCTACAAGCTCCCTCAACTGCTAGGGTGTGACACTTTTTTACATAGCTGTCCTCATCCATTCACAACACATGGCCATACCTGCACAGTCATCTCCCTTGCACACCATATATGATGCTTCTTAAATTCAACTTTTCTCTCAGGGCACTTACACTCTGTTGTTTATGCACACTGACATTACACATCCAGCGGAGCATACAGGCTTGATTCCTTGCAGGCTTATGCATGTTCTAAGCAGTCACGGCCCATGTTTCACTGCCATGTAGTATGGTTGTTTGCACACATGTGTCATACAGTCTACCTTTTACTCTGAACAAGAGGCTCTTTGTCACCAGCAGTGGTAGGAGCTCTCTGAACTTTGCCCAGGCTATCCTTACTCTAGCAGTTACATGTATATATATAATTGACAAACACTTTCCCATACTTAAGCTTTTTTCAAATTGTATTTAAAATCATACCTATACTTACTTAAAAATTACTCTTTCAAAATATAGCCTTACATGGCTAAATCAAAGCTAACATCTGGAATTTTAATAAAAAAAAACTCTGACCACAGCCAATTGACCATTCTCTCCCCATTACATTAATGAATACAAAAGAATTAAAAAATCAAGACCTTGAAATGTAATTATAATTCTTACTGGTGAAAATCAAAAACATCTGGTTTTCCAATTAAAAACTTTGACTACTTGAATACAAAAGGTCATTAAAAGAAAAAAAAAAAACAAACAAATATTGAATCCTAATCAAGCAAGTCTGACCATGCCTCCTTTATCTCCTGACTCTCAAACTTTTTCTTCTTTCTTTTCTCTTCCTTCACAAAACCCCAAAACACTCCTACTTTCTGTTCTCCTTATCTTTACTATCTCCCACTCTCTCCTTCTCTCTCACCCCTGCACCTTTCTTTCTAATTTGTTCCTCTCTCTCCACCCTCTCTCTCTCTCTCCTTTTATCTCTCCCCCTTTCTAAAACATCATCAGTTTCAGTTTTATGCAAAAAGGCAAAACAAACTTACAAAAATAACAGAAGAAAGCGCTAAAAATGTAAATAAAAATATAGCCCATCCAAAGTACCTTGGATTGCAGAATGCTGTGCTTTCCTTGGATCGTAGGGTGACCTGCTGTGCTTGAGGAGACCTATTGAGTCAAGTACATCAACATCAACATCAAAATAAATATCAAATGGAAATTGTAGTTGTGATACCTGTGCCGGTGGCACCGTGGCACATAAAAAGCACCATCTGAACGTGGCCACTGCCAGTCTCTCCTGGCACATAAAAGGCACCCACTACACTCATGGAGTGGTTGGCGTTAGGAAGGGCATCCAGCTGTAGAAACACTGCCAGATCAGACTGGAGCCTGGTGCAGCCTTCTGGCTTCCCAATCCCCGGTCAAACCGTCCACCCCATGCTAGCATGGAAAACAGACGTTTAACGATGATGATGATGATTACAATGATATAACATTTTGACTACCTTGCTGTTCTCAATATACAATATCTATACATCACTTCAAAAACTCTCTCTCTCTCCACACACACACACACACACACACATGCACACATACATATATATATATAGAGAGAGAGATAACAGATAGATAGATAGAGAGATAGATAGATAGACAGACAGACAGACAGACAGACAGATTTAAATATATAAGTTTGCATATATATCTGTGTACTAGCAGCATAGCCCGGCATTGCCTGGGTATGTAAGAGCCCCTAGTAGGCAACGACTAATCCCAATCTAGTCCTTTTCCCCTAGGGAACGAAGGCGCATGTGTAGGTTGCAATGTCTTCTCTTCACTCGAATACTTCTGTGTATACGATGTTCCTAGCTGTCCCTTTAGGCGAAAACATGAAAACATCATTGCGCCTCCCAAGAGAGTTAAAAGGTCGAGTTGCGCCCCCTAGACAGTCTGTGGTTTGTGTTTAATACACAAATCGGTTTGCTATGTGTGCCACATATGATTTAATTAACCGATTTTTTCCAGTAATAAAGTATCCTATTGGAATAAAAGGGGCCATATAGCTCCTTGGAGCAGACACGATGCTCGCTGTGAATTAAAAAAAAATTCCTGCCAATTTGTTAAAGATATTGTCGAAAATATGTCATCTTGAATTTGAACGCGATTTCCCAAAATGGCATGATTTTTATCGATTTTTTTTCTGATGGTAAGGTATTGCATGGAAAACTAACGTCAGAATTAAGTTTCATAGGGTAACATTAAGCTTCACCATGAGTTTGGTGAAAATCGATTGCAAGTTGCGAAAACTACAACAGAAAATGTGTTGCATATAAGAAGCTTAGATTCTCGACCCCATGTCGAATTTATCAATTTTTTTCAGAACTGGGGGAACTTTTCAAAATTTTCGCCGCGTTACTTTTGAATTATGACATTGGGCTATGTGTGTGTCAAGTTTCATCAGAATCGGTTGAAAGCCGTGGTCAGGGTGAGAGTACAACCTGACAGACACACAGACACACAGACAGACAAACTGCCATTTATATATAGAGAGATAAGGTCCGTAGTGATGGGATTTAACCAGTTCCAGGATTGTTCTGTCTAAAAATTCAATGGGTTTCCCCTTCCCCACCCCTATCTTAATGAATTCTTTCGCTGCAATTGTGATGCAGATTTTCCTATCAAAGTAGAATAAAAAATATTTCAATTCAACTTATGTTTATTTCAAAATTCTTTAAGTAAAAGTAATTTTATAAATTGTTGCAGTAGTATGCGATTTCCTGTTTTCATGTAATGCTTACTGTTGGCATTGTTTCAGTTTGACACTGAACTGTATTGATTTGCTTCATAACTGCTTTTATAGATCAGCTACAAGAAAGCTAATAGGCTGAGGAAGGAACTTCAGTAAAATTTGTCTAGGAATGGCTGTGTAGTAGAAGTTGACTTCCCAATCTCATGGTTCTGAGTTCAGCCCCACTGCATGGCACCTTGGGCAAATATCTATTACTATAGCCCTGACTAACCAAAGCCTTGTGAATGGATTTAGTAGACAAAAACTGAAAAAAGCTATGTCTGTGTGTGTTTGGGTGTGTCACCCACCTCCACTTAACAACCAGTGTATGTCCCTATAACTTAGTGGTTCAGTAAAAAGGAAACCAATAGAATTAGTATCAGACTTTAAAAAAAGATACTGAGGTTGATTTGTTTAACGAAACCCTTCAAGGCAGTATGCTAGCATGGCCTCAGTCTAATGACCAAAACAAATAAAAGATAAGTAATTATTATGCAACTTAAAATACAAGTTTGATGTTATGCCAAGAATTAAAAGTGTTATGTGGCTGCTCTCAGATAAAATATGCAATTTTCAACAAGCAGCTGTAAAAATATGTTATTGTTGCCAAAACGTTTTTACTTTACAAATGTAAAATATTCTATGTCTTTCACAATATTGTTTTGATTAAGTGACACTTAATTCTTCCATATTAGATTAGTGGTGATTAAAAAAGAGACAGAAAAGCATAAAAATGCAAAATAGCTTCTTTCAGTTTCTGTCTACCAAATCCACTCACAAGGCTTTGGTCAGTCTGAGGCTATAGTTGAAGACACTTACCCATGCAGAGAGACTGAACCCAGAGCCATGTGGTTGGGAAGCAAGCTTCTTGCCACACAGCCATGCCTGCACCTAGAACAAAAATATGGAGATAAGTGGAAAGCCATTATTATGATAATAGCTCACTAAAAATAATTGTATATGTAGTAGTACTGTTCTCTCTACCCAAACTTTCATTAATCATCCCCACCCTGTCTTAACTCTTCTCCCCTCACACACAACATGTTTTCCCCCTCCTCATGCACTATGCCTGCTTCACTCTTCCCCCCATCTCTACTCTTGCAACCTATTTAACATCACCCCTTTCTCACCCTTCTCTTGTTTAATGTTTAATCTTTGCTATTCTGCTACTCAGAGACACCAGTCATCTTCTACTCCCTCCTATTCATCAATGATAGTAATGATCATCACTCTTCATCTTCACTCGATCACTCATGCCTTCTCTTCTTAAATATGAATAGTCATGTAGCTACTCTACAGCAACAAAACCTGTTTTGCTGTGGGTTCTTTTTCTCATGTTTTTACCATCTTTTGCTCCTCATCTCCTAGCATAAAGTTACTCTCTTAGAGTTCATAGTCTTCCAAACTGCATGGTGGCCTCACTAGTGGTGTGACTGGAAAAAAGCACCCAGTACATGCTGTAAAGTAGTTGGCATTAGAAAGGGCATCCAACTGTAGAAAACCTGCCATAGCAAACATTGGAGCATGATGCTGTCTTTAGGTCCATTGGATCCTCTCAAATTGTCTGACTCATCAGCAGCATAGAACAAGGATGTTAAATGATGGTGATATATATATATATATATATATATGTTTGTATGTATGTACGTATGTACATACATACGTACATATATATGTACGTAGGTAGGTAGGTAAGTATGTATGTACGTATATATTCTTTCATTCATCTCACTGCATGCCAAGCATGGAAAATTAGGCATTAAAATGAGGATTATGATGGTATTGATGATGATATCTATAGCTCTCTCTCTCTCTCTCTCTCTCTCTCCTCTCTCTCTCTCTCTCTCTCACTCTCTCTCTATCTATCTATCTGTCCATCTATCTATCTATCTATCTCTATCTATCTATCTGTCCATCTATCTATCTATCTATCTCTCTCTCTCTCTCTCTCTCTCTCTCTCTCTCTCTCTCACTCTCTCTCTATCTATCTATCTGTCCATCTATCTATCTATCTATCTCTATCTATCTATCTATCTGTCCATCTATCTATCTATCTATCTCTCTCTCTCTCTCTCTCTCTCTCTCTCTATATATATATATATATATATATATGCATACATACATGTACTTGCCTACATATATATGTATATATACATGCATATATGGGTACAGGGCGTCAAAAAAACATGAACAAAATGAAAAACGAGAACATAAAAAAACAAAAACAAGGAAAACAAACTTTTTTCGAACAACAAAAGAAACAAATAGAGAAAGGAGACAGGCAACATAAAGAACAATCCCTTCATTAGTTGTTCCCTGTTTTATCTACTCCCTGTTTTGAATGTTGGTACAAGATGCGACTTCATTAAAACAGTCATTCCCAAAAAGCAAATTGAATAAATTTTGAGATTTGCGGAGAGTTAAAGTGGTAACAAAAACAGGACAGTAAGAACAAAACAGTAAAATCAAACGGTAAGGGCTGTTGAGCCATAACTAGGTGAAGTGGTGAACGCTAGGGAAACGAACTTTGACAGGAGACAGGCAAAAGTGTCTTGTCTCTTGGAAAAAAGATAGCCGTTGGTCACGTATGAGCAACGAGAGAGTCAAGCAGGAAGAGTGAGGGAGAGAAAGAGAACAGTGAAGGAGGAGGAGAAGAAAAACAGAAAGAAAGAAGAGAGGGAGAATAGAGATAGTTGTAGAGTGTGCATCAGAATTATTAAGATAAAACTTACTTGGAAATGGATGTGTGGCATTCAATCATATAATAATATAAATAATATATATATATATATATATATATATATAGGAGATAAATAAAAATATATGCATACATACAAACATATATGTACGTACCTACATCTACATGTATATATACATGCATATATAAATAATTATACGGAAGTACAGGACATCACAATAAGACGTAGAAACAGAAAAAGCTAAAAAACAAAAAAAAACAAGAAAACGGAAAACGAAAACCAAATACAGGACAGGTTACACAAGGACAAAACCCCCGTCATCAGCTGTCGCTAGAGGAGTCAGGCATGTTTCGAAGGCATAACAGAACACTAATCCAATAGGCCTTCCTGCGAGAGAATTAAAATAAAATTTCAAGCAGCGGGGCACAATGAGTACGAACACAAACAAGACGTAACAATAAGACTGCAAAATTAAAATACATGTACAAAAACAAACACAAGAGGACGAACGAAAAAGCTTTTTTCTGGCATAGACAAACAATAAAACTGCAAAAATAAAAATACATGTACAAAAAGTACAATTAGTTACAAAACGAGAAAATAACAAGAATACTATACAGGAAATTAACCACACAAGGGGACGAACGAAGAAGCCTTTTTGCTGGCAAGGACGAAAGTGTAGTAGCAGCGCGTGGAGGCAGTCTTTTCAATAGTGGTAACCACGTGTAAAGGAATTTTGTTTTATAGGCAAGGAAGAGGGAAGGAGGAGGGGGACACGCGGCGAAGAGAGAGGAGGAGGGGGAGGGAGAAAGATTGAAGAGGTTAAAGCAAAGGGAGAGAGTACCGCATCTTCAATATAATAATATTAATATAAAAAAAGGGGACCAAGAAGTGGATCGAAACGACGAATCGGAACGAACCTGATGCGGGGCGCTGTCAGACAATAAGGAGATAAATAAAAATATATGCATACATACAAACATATATGTACGTACCTACATCTACATGTATATATACATGCATATATAAATAATTATACGGAAGTACAGGACATCACAATAAGACGTAGAAACAGAAAAAGCCAAAAAACAAAAAACAAGAAAACGGAAAACGAAAACCAAATACAGGACAGGTTACACAAGGACAAAACCCCCGTCATCAGCTGTCGCTAGAGGAGTCAGGCATGTTTCGAAGGCATAACAGAACACTAATCCAATAGGCCTTCCTGCGAGAGAATTAAAATAAAATTTCAAGCAGCGGGGCACAATGAGTACGAACACAAACAAGACGTAACAATAAGACTGCAAAATTAAAATACATGTACAAAAACAAATATATATGCATATACAAATATATGTACATACCTACATATATATGAATATATACATGCATATATAGGTACAGGATGTCAAAAAAACATGAACAAAATGAAAAACGAGAACATAAAAAAACAAAAACATGGAAAATAGATAGATAGATATACACACACAAACTCTCTCTCTCACATAGTGTATGTGTGTGAGAGAGAGTATGTACCTAATACAAATTTCTGAGTGTGTTCCTACATTGCATCCAGACTTATCAAGTCAACACCCTGAGGTTTGTCCCCATAAGTGATATATATATTTAGAATCAAAGCAAAGTCCCATAATTGTTTCTATGCTACTTTAATCTGCCAGCCGCCAGCCTGCAGCTCAAATGCAGAGCATCTATAACTTTGGTCCTTATGAGCAACAAAATGCAGTCTAAGAAGTATAACAATGGAAGGGGATGTATAGAGAGCAGGCAAGGTGGATATTGGTGGGAACTATATTTAACTTATTTATTGTCATTGCAGCAGTAAGGATATTACATGCACTTGCAGTGATGAAATGTTGTTACTTCCATAGAATTCTTTGTAAGAGTACACAGTAGGTGCAGCATAGGTAGTAACAGTCGCAGTTCTCTGGATGAACAAATAGCTGCATTTTCTTTTGCTGCTGCACTTTAAGAAGTACACTCATCAAATGACCACAATTGAAGGAGATGACCAAATTTGATGGACAACCACAAGCTTAAGCATGAGCTTCTATGAGTGGGAGTATATGCATGCATAATAGATAGTACATTTAAATGTGTATGTGTGTGAGGGAGAAAGGCGGGTTGTCGTGGATGCGTGTGAGAGAGCATGCCTATCAGCTGTTTGCATATCTGGGTATACGTCCATAGATACAGCATGGTAAACAAACAAAGCTCATACATTGGATATGTGCAGTCAATGATATTTACATCTCTAGCATTGATTTTAATTTGTTATTGAATTTAATCTTACAGGTCATCAAATAGTATTTTATATATAGCCATAGATTGGTGATTCAATTTGACCCCAGTTCAATTCTGATATTGATAAGCCACAAAAATGGCAAAATATCAATATCCATCACTCCTGAATTTGATCCAAGGTGAGTTGTCTCGCCTGTCTATGACTTTCAGGTTTTTAAATGCTCAGTGGTATAAGGGAGTTGTCCCCAAGCACCATACTGCAATGAATGTGGCAAACAAAGCACATACATTGAGTATGTAGAGTTGATATATATATATATATATATATGTGCTTTTTACATGCCACCAGCACGGAAGCCAGTCGAGGCGGCGCTGGCATTGGCCACGATTCGGATAGTGCTTTTTACGTACCACCAGTCCAGGGGTCCTGGCATCTGCCGGGTGCCAGTCATAGGATTGGTTCAATTTCGATTCCGATTTCGATTTCGATTTCACTTGTCCCAACAGGTCTTCTTCGCAAGCAAAGGGGGGTTGGCATGGGTGCCTGTCGTCGGATGAGGTTCGATATCGACTTCGCTTGCCTCAACAGGTCTTTGTGTGTCCAAGGCAGGAAAGGCATGCATAAGAATCGTGGCCGAAGCCAGTGCCACCTCGACTGGCTTCTGTGCCGGTGGCACGTAAAATGCACCAATCTGACCGTGGCCGATGCCAGCCTTGCCTGGCACCTGTGCAGGTGGCATGTAAAAAGCACCCACTACACTCACGGAGTGGTTGGCATTAGGAAGGGCATCCAGCTGTAGAAACATTGCCAGATAAGACTGGAGCCTGGTGCAGTCCTCTGGCTTCCCAGATCCCCAGTCGAACCGTCCAACTCATGCTAGCATGGAGAACGGACGTTAAACGATGATGATGATGATGATGATATATGTATATATATATATATATATATATATATTTAAGTAATATATATATATATATATATATATATATATATCAAATAAAAAGCAATTCAAATAAAAAATGAAAAAAGTGAACGTGAGGACGTGCAGAAGAAACAAATAAAAAGGGAAATAATAAATAGATAAATAAAACAAAAATAAAAAAATAAAAATTGAAAATAAGAAAACAAAAGAATATAATAAATATAATAAAAAATAAATAGAACAAATGAAATAAATGAAATTTAAAAAATAAATTAAATTAAATAAAAATGTTTCTTTAAAAATGTGTGTGGAGGATGTCACTGAAAGGAAGAGGTTGTTGAGTCCAAAAGGAGTTTGAGTTTGTAGGGTAAAAATGTAGCGCTGATCAAAGCGAAGTCTGGTGTTGGTGGATCCTTGGTGTAGGGCAAGGCCAAAGACAGTGAGGTGTGAGGTGGAGTGACTGACTGAGGAAAAATGATGGGCAACTGGGGTGTTCATATGTAGATGGATGTTCCATAGGTGTTCTGTGTACCAGTTGGCTAGCTGACAACCCATCTGACCAACATAAAAGTGGTTTCAAAGATTGCATCTGATACAGTAAATAAGGTTGGAAGAAGTGCAGGAGGAATTATGGATGTAGAGGGTGTGCTGATTTGATCCAGTGAAGGAGGTGGTGTCGATGATGAACAGACAGGTGTAGCATCAAGGTATGGAGCAAGGGAAGGACCCGGGTTGGGTGAGAATGGAGGAGGGGAGGGTGCTAGGGACCAGTAGGCCGCATAGGTTGTGGGCGTATTTGAAGAAGGGTATGGGTGGGTTGGGGAAAATAGGGGGTGGTGGGATCTAGTTGGAGATGATGGAAAGCCCGTAGGATCTTCCAATGGAGGGGTAAAAAAGGAGGGGAAAGGGAATGCAGTTGGGATGGGTGTGGGAAGGAGAGAGGGCAGTGGTGCGATCAATTTGGCAGGTGCTGGTAAATGCAGTTTGGACAAGGGTGGATGGGTATCCACAATGCATAAATAAGTGGGCTAGGTATTGAGACTGAATTTCGAAATCCTGGTCCTGGCTGCACAGGTGCTGGAGGCAGAGGAACTGGGAGTAGGGGTTGCCCATTAGGTGTGGGAAGGGTGGAAGGAGGAAAAATTTAGGTAGAGGTAGGAGTCTGTGGGTTTAAAGAAGGCAGAGAGTGGGTGAGGGGATCAATGGAGAGAGAGATGTCAAGGAAGTTCACGGAAGTATCAAAAACAATAGAGGTAAATTCAAGAGAAGGGTGGAAGTTAGAGACAAAAGAGATGAAGTTGGAGAGCTGTTCATGGGAGAGGGAGGTAGTACCAATGTAGTCATCTATATAGCAACCATATGGCTCTGAGGTTAGTCTGGAGAACTGTAAGAAGATTTAGGTCTCAATGTAACTGACAAATAAGTTGGCAAAACTGAGGCCCTTTCTTGTTCCTATGGTAACTCCAGATAAATGTTGGTAAATCTCTCCCATGAACATAAAGCTATTGAGGGTGTGGATAAGTTCAACTAGGTAGAGAAGTGTGAAAGTGCTGCATATGGGGTCAGAGTGACAGTTGAGGAAGTATTGGAGTGCTAAGAGGCCATCATTGTTGGGGTTCATAGTGTATAGAGATTCTATGTCCATGCTGAAAAAGTGATGTGAAGGGCTGGGAGGGTAGAAAAAGGAATTGAAGAGGCAAAGGGCATGGTTGGTGTCATGTATATGAGACTGGAGGGCAGTGACTAAAGGGGAAAGAATGAGGTTGAGGTATTTGGAAATGAGTTCAGTGGGGCAGTTACATACGGAGACTAAAGGGCAGCTGGGTTTGTCAGTTTGTAGAATTTTGAGAAAGAAATAGATGGTGGAGGTATGAGGAGTATGGATGATGAGGTTGGTGACAGTAAGAGGTAGGGCAGAAGACAAGACAAGGTCATGGATGGTGGAGGACACACACTGTTGGTAGGAGGGTTGAGGTCAGAGGGGAGGAGGCAATAGAATGCAGGGTTCGGAAGTTGTTAGAGCACTTCTTCCCTGTACAGGTTAACACGCCACACCACCACTGCCCCACCTGTCTGCTGGCTTGATGATGATGTCATTCCAGCGATGGAGGTTGCAAAGGGCAACCGATTCAGCTCAGGTGATGATGGTCTAGCAGGATCTTTTTTTTAAATTGAATCGGTTGACCAGCATGTTACAGTCATGCACAAACAAGTCCAGACTGCTGAACTAGCCAGGAGGCAGTGTCCAATTGGATGGGCAGTACCCTAGTTCCAAATAGCAATTCGATTGTTGTGATGCTGTGTAAATGTGTGAAAATATGCATGCAGTTTAGTGCAGCACATGAACTGACTGACATCAGTGTGGGTCCCAAATTCATTGCAGTGGGGCGTGAGAGGTGTCTGTCAGAGACCCCTATCTAAGAGTGAATGTTTGGCAGCAGAAAAGGGAAGGTTGGATGGTATGGTGACCACATCACATGGGAGTGGGGTAGGGGCATGGTGTCGAGGAGAGGTGCTGGAAGTGTGGAAAGAAGGTTGGAATGGAGGGATGGGGAGAGTGGTGTGGGAATGTCTGGACAGGAAATGGGAGGGGCTTAAGGGATGGGAGGTGGGTATAGCAGAGGGGTTGAGGAGAGGGTGTAATTTTTGGTTCTTAGTGTGTGTGAGGAAATTGAAGAGTTGGTGGTTGAGGCCTAGCAGGAAGCAGAGAATAGGTTGGTTGAAGGGTAGAGGGCAAAGAGAGGAGAGGAGAAAATAAGCTTGCGGGAGTGGGTGGAACAGATGGTAGAGTGGATGAGGAGGTGGGAAATATGCTTGATGATGGGTTTGATGAGGAGGTGGGAAATATGCTTGATGATGGGTTTAATGAGGGGAGAAGAGTAGAGTGTAGCATGGAATTTCAAGTGGAAACCACAGGGTATGATGTGATGATGGAGACAATAGTTAAGGGAAGTGATGTGGCTAGAGTAATGAATTGTTTTTGAACAGCAAGTGAGATAGCTGTATAGGGGATTGCAAGCATTGAAGAGGAAAGTTAGAAAGGAATCAGGAGTTGTTGCAGAAAGGAATAAAGGTTAGGTATGGTGAGAAGGTGTAAGTGTAGGTGTAGGTGTGGATGATGGTGAGGAGGAGGAAAAAAGGGAAGGAGAGCAGAAGAAGAACTGGGTACAGTGTAGTGAAGTGTTTACACACACACACATATGCATGCATGCGTGTGTGTGTGAATACATATGTATGTGTATGTATGTACATACATACACATACACGTATGTGTGTGTGTGTGTATATATATATATATATATGTATATAATAATCTGCTTTGTTTGCCCACTATACTTTAATTAGCTAGAGAGAGGGAGGTGGAGTAAAAGTGAGAGAGAGAGGGGGGATGAATGTAAGAAAGAAGAGAGGTATATAATAATACACTAAGGCCAATTGCATTGCATAGTTAGTTGGAGGGAGAGGCAAAGTGCAAGAAAGACGGCATGAAAAAGGATGAGAGAAGTGTTAATGATGTGCAGTAGGGTGGGGAGGGAAAGTAAGGAGCAAGAAATATGTTTAGGATACAATATTTAACAGAGGGTGATGTTCTAGTGGTTACGTTAAAGAAAAGCAGGTAGAGATAGATGGACAAGGGAAACAGTTGTATTGAAAAAGAGAAAGAGGAAGAGAGAGGCTGATAGCATTTGTATTGTCAGAGTAGAGATACATCATCAGCAAGAAAAAGTAGATATTAAACAAACAGCTGAACTGGACTGAAATGAAATGAGTTTTGTTACTGAAAACTATAGTGACACTGATGATGATGGTGGTGTGTTGATAGTGAAAAGTATTTTTTTTTTGTTATTGAATTAATCTATAATATTGTTACGTACCACCTGCCATCGCTCAAACTCTTCGGAAACCCGGGACCCTACCAAGTCGAGCGACAACGATTTTAAAGGGTAGCAGATTTATTTTTTCCTTAAACTTTACCCCCCCCCCCCGGACTGTAGGGGTCAAAATGTCACTTCCTAAATACATAAATTTCCCCAGAATCTGGCATAACAAAAGATTTACCCGGCTGCTTGACGCCAGATCACAAAAGTAGGTCGTAGCACTCTGTTTCCGAATTGACCCCCATATCAATATTCTTCTACCTGTTTTTTCATACTTTACACTTTAGTTTGTTAGAGAGGAGATGGTGGTGTGAGGGAGAAAAAGAGGGAATGTGAGAATGAGAAAGAGAGTGGATAGCTAGCTAGTGCATTATGCTGTTACTCATGTGGTTAGTGGAAATGAGAGGTGAAGAGAAAGAGAGAAATGTTACAGACATGAAGAGGAGAATTACATGGTTAAAAAGTTTGTTGAAGAGGTAGAGAGAAAGAGAGAAACATAAAGTGCTTAGCAGAGGGAAATTTTAAAGTCATATAATATATTATTGTGACTAGAAGTGAAATAACTTATAAAAATGCAAATCATCCTTTCTTTCTTAAATAACTTCTCTTAATCTTTTTCCTTCTGCACTAGTAAGGACACAGGATTTCATTTTGCAATCTTAATATACTACTAAGTATATCAAAGTTTTACTTATCAATACTGTGCCTCATTTTTTGTGTTAGCAGTTTGTTGTTTTCATTTTTAAGCTTTTCTGTACAGATTTTTTATACAGTTCAGTGCTGGATCTGAATTCTATAGAAAATTTGTTGGGATAAACTGAAATATATAGGGTGCGGTGAATGTATTATCGTCTAAACTACACAAAAATGAAAATAACTCTGACATCACATTTTAACAGATATATTTACCAAAATTACATTGAAATATCTTGAAGTACTAAAGAATAAATTTATTCAATAAAATCGCCATTGGATTTAACTATGGCCTCCAGACAACTTTGGAATCTCCTGCAACTCTTCTGGATGGTCTCCTTATTTAAGTTGGTAAATGCTGCCATAATCCTTACCTTCAGTTCATCTTTGGTATTACAAGGAGTTTTGTTGGTCTGTCACTCAAGTACATCCTGCACATAATAATCAAAGGGGTTGCAGTCTGGGAAGTTAAGTGGTCAGATGTTAGGTGTGATATGGTTGCAGAAATTGTCTGACAGCCATGACTGGGTTCTTTTGCTTGTATGGCATGGTGCAGAGTCCTGTTGCTAGACATAGGGTCTTCCAGCAGCCACCCAGGGCAGCACTACCTCCTCTAGGCACTTGACGTGGGCCTCCATGTTGAGTCTAAGGTCGTGTGCAAAGATGAATGGAGGCATAATGTCACCATCACTGGTGATCACTCCAAGCACCATGATGTTGACTGGATATTTGATTTTTATTAGTCTCAGTACATTTTTGGGGACGCAAGTCAACGGTTATTCTATGTGTTCACCATCTCTTCATATTGGAGCTTCCGATGTGAATGCCAAACAGTACAGCAATTTACTCATCGCACCCTGTATATATATATATATATATATATATGCTGCATGTGGGACATAGATACAGTTGAGTCTAATGAGCAGTCTTTGACTTTTTCTATCCAAGGTGTTTTTTAACTCAATTTTCTACATGCTCTTATTTATAGCTTTATCTATTTTGAGTTCTTCTTTTTAAAAGAAGCAATTTATCCATATGTATTGAAGTTGTGATGTCAAATATAAAGCTTTAACCAGTTAAATCTCTAAGTATATTAAGGTGAAGAATCTAAAGAAACATGCCAGGGGGAAAAACTAGTAGTTGATAGCTTCCGTTACCTAGGTGACCAAGTCAGTAGCAGGGGTGGATGCTGTGAGAGTGTAGCTGCTAGAATAAGAATAGGCTGGGCAAAGTTCAGAGAGCTCCCACCTCTGCTGATAACAAAAGGCCTCTTGCTCAGAGTGAAAAGTAGACTGTATGATGCATGTGTGTGAACAGCCATGCTAGTTGACAGTGAAACATGGGCTGTGACTGCTGAGGACATGCATAGGATTGAAAGAAATGAAGCTAGTAATTCTCCACTGTGTAGTGTTAGTGTGCATAAACAATAGAGTGTAAGCACCCTGAAAGAAAAGTTGGATATAGGGAGCATCAGATGTGATGTGAAAGGGAGACAACTGCACTGGTATGGTCATGTGTCACATATGGATGAGGACAGCTGTGTGAAGAAGTGTTACACCCTACAGTGGAAGGAACCTGTGGAAGAGGTAGATCCAGAAAGACGTGGGATGAGATAGTGATGCACAACCATTGAATGTTGGGCCTCACAGAGACAATGACAAGTGACTGAGACCTTTGGAGATATGCTGTGATTGAGAAGGCCCATCAAGTCAATTGAGATTGTAGCCATGACGATGCCAATATTGCATGACCGGCCCATTTAAAAGTACCCTTCAATCATTAGGCAATATGCTGTGCTTGAGAAGACCTGTTGAATCAAGCAAAATCATAGTCATGGCTGATGCCAGTGCTGCCTGACTGACACTCATGTCAGTGGCACATAGAAAGCACCATTTGAGCATGATCGATGCCAGTGCCACCTGACTGGCTCCCATGCTGGTGACATGAAAAAAGCACCATTCAAGTGTGGTCGATGGCAGTGCTGTCTGACTGGTCCCCATGCAGGTGGCATGTAAAAAGCACCCACTACACTTTCAGAGTGGTTGGTGTTGGGAAGGGCATCCAGCTGTAGAAACCTTGCCAGATCAGATTGGAGCCTGGTGCAACCTTCTGGCTTGCCAGTCCTCTGTCAAACTGTCCTGCCCTTGCCAGCATGGGAAGTAGACGTTAAATGATGATGATGATGATGATACTGTATAAATTACTTTGATAATAAAAAAAATGTGTTAATGTATTATTCTCCTTATTCATTATGTATATATACATATATATATATATAATATATATATATATATATATATATATATATATATATATATATATATATATATAATATATATATATATATGTTAAATTAGAGATAAAACCACTATTAGGCAAATCAAACAGTGAAAATCATAAACCAATACATAGAAATAAAATTAATAAAAAATATATAAAATATAAAATTCAAAATTTAAAATATTTAAATTAAAGTTAAAATTTTTAAATTATTTAAATTAATAATTTATACTTAAATTTACTCCCTAATATTATTATTATTAGAATATATATATATATATAATATTAAATTAGAGACAAAACCACTATTAGGCAAATCATACAATGAAAAACTTAAGCCAATACATAAGATTAATTAATTTATATTATTTAAATATATATCAAAATTATTAAAAAAGATAATTAATATAACACTATGATCGTTTCATGGCTGTTCAATTCTTAAAATTTTCAAGTTCCAGTCATTCTTCAGGTGGTTTAAATATCTAAAATATAATCAATATTTTTAAGATATAAATAATATATATAATATAATAATTTTACTTATAATAAACTCTATTATCAAATATGATTATATCCAAATCGACTATAATGTTAAATATTAATTTTAATTTATAAGGTAGGAAACCCATAATCTAATATCAAAATTAGTCTATATCTAATTACATAAATATTTAAAATGACTAATATATATAAATTATCAATGAAAATATATATATAAATATTATAATCAAGATCTAAAATAATCTCTATAAATAATTGTATATAATAAAAACCTAATAAATTTAATTTTTCATATTTAAAGATGAAATAGCTAATTTCAAAATACAAATAAACTAACTTAAACGAACTTTCAGAAATTTTATGTAAAATACCTTTAGAAATAATCAATTCTTAGTAATATAGTATTGAATAAATACTATAAGTACTATAAATATAATTATGAATGGGAATAATTATCGAATATAAATTTAAAGAAATAACTAAGTTATGCTATTAAATTAGACATGGCCTAGACCAATCTTTAGTCGAAACATATCTAAGTTTATCAAAGTTTATCTAATTTAATTATAAATTTAAAACTACAAATACTATTAAAACATGTATATACAAAGCCTAACTTAATACACCTAGTATGCTTGCTATCAAATAACACATCTATCACTAAGAAGTATCTTACGAATAAACTTAAGTTTAATATCTAATAATATAGAAAATTCCGATAATTAGATCATTACATAAACAACGATATTTACATAAGGAGAATATTATTACTCCAAAGGCTTATACAATATTAAAATTTACAATTTGAAGATCTTAAATAAATACATTCTTAACTTGGCGAGGTTTAATCAATGAACTAAAATTTTGAATCAAAAAACGTCTTTTACAGCGTTTATAAGAATACTCGTGGAATTACGTTATTAGCAAAAAAAAAAAAAAGAAGAAATTGTTGAAGAATTCATTACGCGTGAGGAACCTACGTTTATTAAAGATTACGAATGGAAAATTATTTGTTTATCATTGTAAAAAGAATGAATTCACAAATAAAGAATAAAATCTCTCTATACTATAATATTTATTAATAAAATAACTATGATAAATGAAACTTAATACAAAATAAATTAAATGATTTAGATTATTAAAAACCACTAATTATTAAGTATATTCTAAAA
>NC_042997.1:82332042-82459542 GCF_006345805.1 Octopus sinensis | reverse complement strand
CATTATTAATATTAAACATCATATATATAATATATACAAAATATGGGTGTTTACTTCACAGGTGGTCTAAACAATTAGGTACACTAGGCAAGTCCTGTAATGGATTACAAGGGTTCCAAGGTTATAACTGAGACAGTAGTTATGGAGCCATTGCAGATTTCTGAAATAGCAGCTATATAATTGTTAAAGAGGGCAACTAGTGTTAAGGCAAGGCAAACATCTCAAGTCATATACATTATTATTATTGAAAAAAAAGTTCCTAAGTCTTACAACTGTTTTTGGGATATCCCAGAGTATGGGATATTCTGTCATCGGAATGACTTGAGATGTTTGCCTTGCCTTAACGTTTGTTGTCCTCTTTAACAATTGTATATATAATAGATAGATAGATAGATAGACAGATAGATGGAGAGAGAGAGAGAGAGATGTTGGTTATTACTGAGGCTTACTGAATGTAACTGTTTATAAGAGTATATATGCTTTCATTGATTTTATAAGTCGTTCAGAAATAGATGACCTATATATTAAAGGAAAAAATCAATAAATGCAGGGGGTCTGACCAACTGCTATCACTTTGTATCAGTTGCCATAGAGATGTTCTCTGACCCCATACTACTGATTTCCTCTACAAAATACAAATAACAGCAGCCTGTCAGAGAAGTGATTCCCACAAAGTGAAGTGGCTACTGCAGCAAGTGTTGCTGGCCATACTCTGTGGCAACACCATCACAGTCATTACTGTAGGGCGCAGCTGAGCACACCACTTATTCTGGGGTATGTGGCCCGTTGACCCCTCCCCCCTCTTCTGCTGCTTTATTCCCCCCCCCCCGCTTCATTTTTCCTGGTTCCTTCTTTTCCTTTACTTATCTCTTTTCCTGCTACTTTGTATTTAAATTAGAATGAAATGAATTTTCCTCATTGTGTGAATAAAATAAATTTCTAAAAAATACAAAACAAATATTAACTGAAGGATCACTTCAAGCCTTTAAGCAGGGCATTGATTTTTTTTTTTCATGCGGTAAAGGTTGATAGTAACTTTTAATTTTTGGCTTAGTTGCCTTTGTTCATCTGATGTGTGAGAGTGCATGAACATATTGAAGGATGGAAATGGATCCACCATTATCATGTGTCTCAGAATCTATATAATAATCTGCTTACTTTAAGTTAGTTAGAGAGGTGGAGGTGGAGTGAGTGAATGGTGGAGTAAAGGCTAGAGAAAGGAGAGAAGTGTGGGTAGAAAAGAAAGAAGTAGAGAAAGATGTATAATAAGGCCAAATGTGTCTTGTGGTTAGTTGAAGGGAGATGCAAAGAGTGTGAGAAAAAGATGGTGAGGGAAAAGAGGGAGAGAGAACTGTTAAGGTGTTGTAGAGTGGGGAAGGAAAGTAAAAAGAAAGAGATTGTTTAGGATACAATATTTAGAGCGATCTTCTGGTGGTGAGTTCAAAGAAAAGCAGATAGAGAGAGATGGACAGGGGAAACAGTTATATTAAGAGAGAGAGAGAAAGAGAGGCATATAGCATTTGTATTATCAGAGTTGAGATACATCTACAGCAAGAAAAAGTAGATATAAACAAACAGCTGGACTGAAATGAAATTAGCTTTGTTACTGAAAACTATAGTGATAATGGTGTTGTTGTTGTTGTTGGTGGTGGTGGTGGTAGTGGTGGGTGTTGATAGTGAAAGGTATTTTGTTTTTAATGAACTAAATCTATATTATTCTTCTACCTGTTTGTTCACATTTTAGTTTGTTAGAGATGAGGAGGAAGTGGAGTGAAAGAGAGGAAGAGGGAATGTAAGAATGAGTGAGAGAGCAGATAGCCAGCCAATGCATTATGCTGTCACTCATATAGTTGGTGGAAATGTGATGAAGAGGTGAATTACATGGTTAAAAAGTTTGTTGAAGAGGTAGAAAGAAAGAGAGAAATACAAAGTGTTTAGCAGAGGGAAATTCGAAAAATCATACAATATATTATTGTGACTGGAAATGAAATAACTTAGCAAAATAAAGATGCAAATCATCCTTTCTTTCTTAAATAACTACTCTTAATCCTTTTCATTTTGTGGAATTTCCACAGGTCCCACTAGTAACTATAACTATGCATGCCAGGAAGCCGCTTCTGTTCAGCAATGATTCCTTCTGGAGAAAGAAGATGTCAGTAGACTTTTTAACATAATTAACATAGAATTAGTGGGAGATAGCAAATTTATTTCAGTTAACATTTGAAACAAAGCTATATTCCTTGTAAAATAAGGGATTAATACCATTCCAGATTTTGTTTTATTCTTTATTCATTTGGGAGGATATTTATCAGTCTGAGTTACAGCTTTGCAAAATTACAAATCAAGAATGAATGTTGGAGATGGTAGGAGTCAGTTTGAAATAGATACATTGTAAATATAAATGATTGTTATGCTCAATTGCATTTTTTATTTCTTATATATAAACACACACACATGTATATACTGAATATATAATATATGTATAATATATAAATATATTATATCTATATATAATATCCCTATGTATATATTTGTATATACATTAAGGCGGCAAGTTGACAGAATTGTTGCTGCACCATAGAAAATGCTTAGCAGCATTTCTTGTGACTTTATGTTCTGGATTAACGTTACTTTTCTTTCTTTCAGGGTCAATAAAATAAGTACTAGTTGAGCACTGGGGTCAATAAAATAAGTACCAGTTTAGCCCTTGGGTCGATGTAACAGACTTATCCCTCATCCGAAATTACTGGCCTTGTGCCAAAATTTGAAACCAATGTATATATGTATACATGCTAGATTGGTAGCCACTACACACATTTTGTTTCTCTCCTTGTTTTTTTCTATGTCCCTTTCTGTAGAAGAGCGTAGGCTCGAAACGTAAAAGACCTTTTCAATTCCTGAGCATTATACTAATACATCTGTTTGTTTTGTACACCACCTGTCTTTGTCTTTTGTTTTTTTCGTGAACTCTCCCCCTATATATGTATGTATATATATATATATATATATATATATATATATATATATTATATCTGTCTGTCTGTGTATATGTCTATTCATCTAATGTATGTATATATATTTACCAATGTTCTGTGTCATGAGTGTTTCATGTTGCTAGACAATGTGTGAGAGAGAATCACGATGTCATAGGAGAGAAATGTGTCCGCATGGATGATGGCTCACTTGCATTTAATGAGGTTGCAAAGAGAGAGAGAGAGAGATTTAGAGATGCCACTTTGGATGGTTGCTAAATGAAGAGAATGAATGGGAGAAAGAGTCTGCCAAACATCAACCCAACAGTGGGACCAGCTATCTGAATTGACAGTACCTTGGTAGATAAAGCAATTGAGAGTATGAAGACAGAAAGACCCTGGCCCATCAAGAATTACCGCAGAGATGCTTAAAATATCTGGTGGTGTAGGCTATAGTCTAGTTACTTGTATAGTCAATCAGGTGATACATGAAGGAGTCATACCCAATGACTGGTGTAGCAGCACTATAGTCAACTGCTACAAAAGTAAAGGTGATGCATTAGTTATGAATAATTACAGAGGTATCAAGTTGTTGGATCAGGTGATGAAAGTCACTGAGAGGGTCATAGCCAAACTAATTAGAGGGAGAGAGTTAGTTTAGACAAGATGCAGTTTGGGTTTGTGCCAGGGAGAAGCACCACTGATGCTATATTTCTGGTAGCCAAAGATAAAACTCTCTACTTGGCTATTGTTCACATGGAGAAAGCCTTTGACAAGGTCCCCCAATTCCTTAAATGGTGGTCAATGCAGAAACTAGAGATAGATGAGTGGTTAGTGAGTGCTGTATAAGTCATGTACAGGGATGCTGTCAGTAAGGTGAGGGTTAGCAACAAGTATAGCAAAGAATTCTGGGTAAGGGTTGGAGTCCACCAAGGATCAGTCCTCAGCCCCCTTTTATTTGTCTTAGCTCTCCAGGCAACAACAGAGGAATTCAAGACAGGATGCCCCTGGGAGCTCCTCTATTTTGATGACCTTTCTCTAATAGCTGAGTCACTATCAGAGCTAGAGGAAAAGTTTTGGGTGTGGAAGCAAGGTCTAGAATCGAAGGGCCTTAGAGTCAATCTAAGAAAAACCAAAGTCTTAGTAAGAAGGAAGGCAGACAAATCACAAACCCCTTCAAGTTGATGGCTCTGCTCAATCTGTAGAAAAGGTGTAGGTAGAAACTCCATAAGATGTACCCAGTGTAAGCTATGGACACATGAGAGGTGCAGCAATATCAAAGGAGTGCTAACTGGGAAGATAGTTTTGTGTGTAGCAAATGCACAGGGGCAATAAACACTGAAAATGTGCAGAAAATAGCTTCTGTCACCTGCCAGGGGGGAAAAAGTAGAAGTAGTTGATAGCTTCCATTAGCTAGGTGACCAAGTCAGTTGCGGGGATGGATGCTCTGAAAATGTAGCTGCTAGAATCAGAATAGCCTGGACAAAGTTCAGAGAGTTCCTACCACTCCTGATAGCAAAACGCCTCTTGCTCAGAATAAAAGGTAGACTGTATGATGTATGTGTGTGAACAGCCATGCTACACAGCAATGAAACATAGGCTGTGACTGCTGTAAGCTTGTAAAAAATGAAGCTGGTATGTTCCGCTGGATGTGTAATGTCAGTGTGCATACACGACAGAGTGTAAGCACCCTGAAAGAAAAGTTGGACATAAGAAGCATCAGATGTGGTATGCAAGAGAGATGACTGTGCTGGTATGGTCATGTGTTGCATGTGGATGAGGACAGCTGTGTGGAAACGTGTCACACTCTAACAGTGGATGGAACCTGTGGAAGGGTTAGACCCAAGAAGATGTGGGATGATGTGGTGAGGCACGACCTTCAAATGTTGGGTCTCACAGAAGCAATGACAAGTGACCAATACCTTTGGAGATATGCTGTGCTTGTGAAGACCCATGGAGTCAAGTGAGATCGTAACCATGGCTGATGCCAGTTTTGCATAGTTGGCCCATTTAAGAGTACTCTTCAATCAATGGGCAATAAACTGTACTTGAGATGACCCGTTGAGTCATGTGAAATCATTGTCATGGATGATGCCATTACGATGTGACTGGCACCTCTGCCAGTGGCACATAAAAAACACCATTTGAGTGTGGTCGATGCCAGTCCCACTGGATTGGCTCCCGTGCTGGTGGCATGTAAAATGCACCATACAAACATGGTCGATGCCCATGTTGCCAGATTGGTCCCATGCTGGTGGCACATAAAATGCACCATCTGAAGTTTGTTGGTGCCAGTACTGCCTGACTGGCCCTCATGACTGAGGCATAAAAAGTACCCACTACACTCTCGGAGTTGTTGGCATTAGGAAGGGCATCCAGCTGTGGAAACCTTGCCAGATTATGTGGAGCTCAGTGCAGCCTTCTGGCTTGCTAGTCCTCAGTCAAACCATCCAACCCATGCCAGTATGGAAAGTTGACGTTAAACAATGATGATATATATATATATATATATATATATATATATATATATATATATATATATACAGGGTGCGGTGAATAAACTGTCATCTAAATTTTGCAAAAATGAAAATAACACTGACATCTCCTTTTAACAGATATATTTACCAAAATTGCATAAAAATATCTTGAAATACTGAAGAGTAAATTTATTCAATAAACTCGCTATTGGCTTCAACCATGGCTTCCAGACGACTTCAGAATCTCCTGCAACTCTTCTGGACAGTCTCCTTGTTTAAGTTGGTGAATGCTGTTATAATCCTTGCCTTCACTTCATCTTTGGTGTTACAAAGAGTTTTGTTGGTCTCTTGCTCAACTGCGCCCCACACATAATAATCAAGGGGATTGCAGTCTGGGGAGTTAGGTGGCCAAATGTTAGGGGCAGTGTAGTCATAGAAATTGTGACAGTCATCTCCTCAGATTGCACTGTCCTCAAATTAACACCCAGACACTCTGAAATATTCATATTGGAGCTTCTGGCAAGCAGTACAGTTTGTTATTTCCAAATTTCTGGCTGAGTAAATTGTGTCATGGTGCTCTTTTTCTCAACTGACCCTACAATACTGTGTAATCAACAAAATCAAAATCAAACAATGCGCATGTGCAAAATAAAAAATATAAAATGGCAACAATTTACCCTTCACACCCTGTGTATATATATATATATATATATAATTTAGAGAAAAACCTCTATTAAGCAATTCAATAGTGAAAGACGTTATTCACACTATATAGAAAAAATAAATATACTATATTTAGTAGGCGCAGGAGTGACTGTGTGGTAAGTAGCTTGCTAACCAACGACATGGTTCTGGGTTCAGTCCCACTGCGTGGCATCTTGGGCAAGTGTCTCCCGCTATAGCCCTGGGCCGACCAATGCCTTGTGAGTGGATTTGATAGATGGAAACTGAAAGAAGCCTGTCGTATATATGTATATATGTGTATGTGTGTGTGTGTGTTTGTCCCCCTAGCATTGCTTGACAACCGATGCTGGTGTGTTTACGTCCCCGTCACTTAGCGGTTCGGCAAAAGAGACCGATAGAATAAGTACTGGGCTTACAAAGAATAAGTCCTGGGGTCGATTTGCTCGACTAAAGGCAGTGCTCTAGCATGGCCGCAGTCAAATGACTGAAACAAATAAAAGAGTAAAAGAGAGTAAGAGTATAAAAACCTTAGTCTAAAAATCAATAAAGTACATAAACAATAAATAGTAAATAGTAGTAAATTGAGGTTTTTCTCTAAATTATATACATATATTATATATTGTGAAATTTGATTTAGAATTGCTAAATTGAATTTTTCCCTGTAAGTTTGGAATTATATTCCCTACTATTGTTATTATGTATATATATATATATATATATAAAGCATCCAGTCCACACTGAAGTGGTTGGCATTTGGAAGGGCATCCAGCTGTAAAAACCATGCCAAAACAGACACAGTTGCCTGGGGTTGTCTCCTACCTAGCTGGCTCTTGTCAAACCATCCAGCCCATACCAGCATGGAAGGTGGATCTTAAACGATGGTGATGATAATGATGATGATATATATAATGAAAATAATGGAATGACAATGGAATGAGAATTACATAATCATCTTCATTATTTTACAGCTGTTTCTGCTGTTAGAAGTAGTATACTCAGAGTTGAAAAATGGATAAAGTGATGCACAAGTACTCAGATTTGAGTGCACTGCTTCTTATAGCTGAAACAGCTGTAAACTAATGAAGTTCATTACATAATTCTTCTTCCCTTGTTATTTCATTGCTTTCATATTACCCTCTGTATTCATCTAACACTTTATATAAGGCATGTACATGTATTCAGTTTTTACATGTTGATAGTATCAGTCACTATGTCTAAGTGAAATTATAATACACACACAGACAACACACACACACACACACACACACACACACACACACACACACAAATACATGTGTGTGTATGTGTGTGAGTGTACATGTGTGTAGTGTCAGAATGCTTTGTTATTGTTGAGGTTAAGAGGCACACTTGATGTAATATAACCTGTAACTCTTTCGTGGCTAAATTTCATGACATATTTTGTGAGGAAACTGGTTTATTCAGAAAATATGTGGAGTAATTGAATAGCCTAAACATTTCATGATCTGGAATTGTTTACTGACCCACATTTTGTTGTCCTGAAAGATTACTCATTTGTAAGACATTCCATTTTAAACATTTTTTTTGTTTATTTTGTTATTTGAAAATATTTTTGTTATCAGTACAAAAATGGTATTTACATATAGTAGTTACCAAAGCATATTTAATAGATTTGGTTGAGACTGTTGACGTCAACTGTTTAAAAGATTGACTTAGGTTAACAGGTAAAAGAGAGGAATTTATTTTTTACCTACTTGCTTTAATTTTGTTGTGGTGAAAGTTTATGCAAAATTAATTATCGACAAAACAAGTATAGGAAACAATTTACAAATGCTAAGAAATGAAACTGCTAAATATGGTACAATTACCAGAGACCAATTAAGGAATCCACAAACCTTCTATTACTAGGACAGTGAAGGGCAAATATCGTTTCCCAGGTGTGTTCTGCATCTTATTGGCACAGGCCTAGTCATCCAGGCCTATCTTACCACTTTTATCCACCTTTTAACAATTTACTGGAAACCAGCACCTCTCTACCCACTCTCATTTCCCTCTCCATCCTCTCTACCCACTCTTTACTCTCTACTCACATCTTCCTTGTCATTCACACCTTCCTCTCTACTCACATCTTCTTTTGCATCTAGACCATCCTTTTGACTCACAATGGCTTCTCCAAATAAAACACAAACAATTTGATGATGGCTTGGCTAAAGAGGAAACTTCCTGTCTTTTGTCTGATCATCTATCTTGTTTACCATGCAACCATTTACACCATAGCCACCAAACAGTGGAAAACTGCCTACACTTCCCAGCTAAAGGATAGCAGCAGAGCAATCTTCATGATGAACTCAGCTGATAGTTAGATCTGTTCTTTATGGGGCAATAGCTGTTTGACATAATTCTACAAACCAAAAATGCTGAGACATTGAATGAGAGTTCAAGCAGAAAAAAAAAGTTAATGCTTTGAGAGTATCTTAAATAGGCCAAGCTGATACTGTTACCATGCTTGTAGAGTTTGTCCAAACTGGCAATGCCCTACCAGGTCAGAAATTTCTATAAATTTTCCATAGGCTTGAAGCAAATTAATAAATAATAATAATAATAATAATAATAATAATAATAACAACAACATCAATAATAATAATTGATCAATCAATCGATTATAAGAAAACTTATGACAAGGTCCCCATTTTGGGGTTTTAGAAAGTCTTGAATTGGTACAGGTGTCTGGTAACATTTTGAATTTTACCAGATCAATGAAGAACTGGAATAACATCATGTGGAAAATTTTTGGCTAAGGTTAACGGCAGGAGAGTCATATTTCAGGGAGATAGTCTGTCGCCATTTGTGATTTATATGATACTCCTCATGCAGATATTACAGAAAGTAACATTGGGGTACACATTGGAAAGTGGAGAAAAGTTGAATCACCTGTTTTATATGAATGATTTTAAGATCTTCAGTAGTGGATAAAGGGATGAAGGCAATCTGAATCATAGATTCAGCCATACCTGACAATGTGTGAGTGGGTGACAAAGAGCTGGAAAAGACTGAGAAATACAAGGCACTAAAAGATGAAATTGTATGAATGTGGGCAATGAAGAGAATAAGTGTCATCCCAGTAGCTGCAGGGACATTGGGAGCATTAACTACTAGGTTTGAAAAATTTGTTGAAGAAATTGGGATTGACATGAAAGTAGATCATGCTCAGAAAACTGCTTTATTGAGGACACTGAGAATCTTGGGATTGGTATTTGGGTGTTGAGTATTGTGAAAAGAGACCCTGTGAGACTACTGACCACTGGTCTGGTTGTTGTCTGTTCTTACAGAATTAACTGGAGAATGTGATATTGAGAGCTCTGAAAAGTGAAATAATAATGATGCTGCCGACACCGCAGTGGCCGAGGCCAACGCTGATGACGATAACGATGACTCTTTCTAATTTTGGCACAACACCAACAATTTTGAGGAGAGGGGCAAGTTGATTACATGAGCTCCAGTACTTGACTGATTCTTATTTTATCAACCCTGAGAGGATGAATGGCAAAGTCAACCATGACAGAATTTGAACTGTAAAGAGGCAGAAGAAGTGCTGCTAAGTATTTTATTTGATGCACAAATGATTTTGCCAGCTCACTACCTTAATCATTGTAATAATTATTTCTAATTTTGGCACAAGGCCAACAATTTTGAAGGGAAATATCAGTCAATTCCATTAACTCTAATTTAGTTTACCATAAAAAACCCATGTAATTTACACAGGTGATTTTTAGGATAAAAGTTGTTAAAAAAAACCTCCTACTCATGTAAAATTTGCACTCAAAAGTTTACAGGGGAAAAAGGTTTTCAATTTAGATATATTTAGCATAATTTCACTTACTTATGATTAGATTTTATTAAATTTTCATTAAATAAAAATAATTTCTGTTTAACAGGTATCACATTGAAAGCTCTTAAATTACAAAGTTTTTTGTGTTGTTTATAATAAACTTTATTTTACATTTCTTGCCCACTAGAGATTAGCATACTGCTTCTCAAATCACAATTACAGAAAAAGTTGTTAATGAGAATTGCCAACAAAAACAAAGCTGATAAATATGCACAGTTGTTGCAAATTAAGTTTAATTACCAATAAACATCAACTTGGATGACACTTTACTCAACCTACAGAGGAAGATGACCAATCAAACTGATTCTGTAAACAGAATTCTTTCCCACCTATTCTTGTCGGAACCTTTGATACAGAGTATTGAAATTTTAATCCCTTTCACACATAAAATGTCAAGCAAACTTAAAAATTTGTCATTGCTGTTATTGTTAGTATGGGTACAACTTATGAATAATTTACTGCGAAGGAGAAATTAAATATGTTGAATATGCATTTGAACATGGCAATAGAGCTGCCGGAAGGCATTTTAATGTTAATGAAACGAATATTCGAAATTGGCATAAACAGTATGACAGACTTAAAACTGTTTCTAGTAATAAACAGACAAAAATAAAAACATACAATCAAGATTATCCATATCATTACATTTTTTCAGTCAGGAATATCCATATCACTAGGTATGTCAATGGTGCTCCATTGTAATAGATAGAAACTCCAAGTAATGTAAAATATAGCCCGGACTATGTTTACCAGCATGAACATTAGACTTCAAAAAGTAGTTAACCATTTAATGGTTTTAGTAAATTTATACAGAAAAGGTAAGCATTATACCATACAGTATAAATAAAAGTCAACTTCATTATATCTAAATCATTATTTTTTTTTTACTGTAAAAACCTATTCTGACATTAAAGGAGACAACTTCCAGTACAAATGTTTAAGTTTGGTACTTCTTTTTTCAACAAAAAAATTTTTTTTTAAATTCTGGAAATCTTCTACTCATATAATTTAAGCATCCACTAAAGTTTATTTGTATTTTTGCGTAAAAAAGTGCATAAATTACATAGGTTTTTGTGGTACTTTATTGACCCTGGAGGAATGAAGAGATCATACCACTGATGGATTAAAAATTTAATAAGAAAGGATATACATAACAACAACAACAATAATGCAACAATAAAAACAAGATATAATTTAGATCTGAAAATCATGGAAAATGTTTATAATTATTTCTCCACACATAGTGGGAACCCACTGGCTTGAATGTTCCAGGGCACCCCTTCAACCCTACCAAAGGTACCTAAAAGAATTTTTGGGATTAGGTAGACTAAAAATATCTCAGTATCCTCTAGTTAGCTTTCTTTCATGTTCACATAACCTTATGGTAAGCATTTTACTAATATCCTATCATTCATGAATTTAAAAGATTCTTTCAAAAGTATTCACCAAAGATTCAAAAGACGCTTTGATATATATGTATAGGTTGTATTGTGCTACTGTGAACTTCATGATGTTTTTCTGAGGTGATGGAGCCTCCTCAGATTTTTTCTTATCATCTTTTGCTTAGGTTCACTCTTGGGTTTTTATTTTTCACTTCTTATCTTTTCAGCAATGATTTTTTTTTTTTTGTTTCTCCTGTATCTCATCACAAGGCAATGGCATGAAGTGACTTCCTCCACCACTTCCAGAGCTGTGACCAATAGTGCTCTGGAAACTGGGACATGCTGGTCTTGTTGCATACCAGACCTGTTCTCACAGCTCTGGTATGGCCTTGCAGCTTTTAGTGGTTGTTAAGATTTGTAAGTCCATCTTGATTCTTCCTGATCACATGTTGCCTCTTGTCAACCCTACATTAATAACAATAAGTCACAGTTTGACATCATTTCTGATAATCTTGAGTGACTCCTTGATATTTCTGTCCCAAACCCTGGGGCACAAGTTTGTGTTTTGGCTTAGTTCTTTGTCCTTCCATTTAGCCTTACCACTTTCAATCAAAAAGGCTGGAAGATGTACACTACTTGGAAGGCAGATGGAAGCCCCCATCATCTTTCTTAAAGCATAGAGGTTTCATTTTCAACTTATCTCCTATTGGATTAGTTCCTAGAACAAATAGACACTTACTGGATTTATACAATTCTCATAGTCAACTTATTTTCTAGATATTTTGTCAAATTCAAAAGCTGCTGCTATATTATCTTTTGTAGCAAACATACTTTTCTCTGTACAAGTGTTGTCGTTGTCACCATCATTGTCATCATGGATGATATTTTCATCCCAGACATTACAACTGTATCTGATTATTCAAATACTTCGATTCTGTGTTATGTACATATGTTTACTCAATTGGTCACATTTATCAATGGTTTCTCTCATTGTTTTGATACACCATTTTCTATCATTAATAGAACTGTTAGCATTTTTGATAACATGGGCGTGCTAGTATATGTATAATTTATAAATGTTACATGTACAATATTTTGAAAACAAATGAGTTTAACATTTAATTTCATATATATTTCTGTGTGTGTGTGTGTGTGTGTGAGAGAGAGAGAGAGAGAGAGAGAGTGAAATTGATAAAATAAAGCTAATTTGTGATAAAAATTTAGTTTCATTTTGATTAAAATATCAGTGACTTCAGAGCAAAACAACTCATTACAGTTCACCTGCATTTAGCATTTCTGACTATCACTCACTCCCACACCGTTTGTTGTTTTAGTTTCTCTCAACCAGTGTGACTAGTGTGAAATGCATTGCATTTTATTATATTTAGGATAAGATTAATTAAGCAGAATGAACTTCCAAATACAGAAGACAAACAGAATTAAGTAAAGACATTTTTACAGCAAGAAAATAGAAACACTGTTGGATAATTTAGAAAACTTCAAACTGTTTCAGTAAGCATTATAAGACTAATACAAAAAATAAACAGAATGACTCCAGCTCGTGTCATATGATTTATAAAGTAAATCTTGCAGAATGGAACAAAATCAACAGCTTCAAATGCTAAACTGTTATTCACAAAAAAAAAACATATGTAGAAAAACACATAGCATATTATATATATTGATGTGTGTGTGCATATCTTTTATTTTTTACTTGTCTCAGTCATTAGACTGTGGCCTTGCTTGCTGCTTTAATTATAATAAATAGAGATGAGGAAGTGGAGGAATAAAAGGACAATTCCTTTCTTTCACAGAATATCACAATTTGTAAGAGGGGCATTTAGTTGATTGAAATTATTCCTTTACATGCCTAACTTTCATTTTATCATTACCAGAGGGATAAAATTCAAAGAACATAGATGGACCCCCCCGCATCCCCCCCACGCCAACACCACATTATACCACACCACATTATGCCACACCACACATCACCACACCACCACACCACACCACCACAACACAACACAACACACCACACATCACCACACCACCACCACATCGCACCACCTCACACACACTAGCACTGACCACTTCCCAGCACCCACACCACTGCACCACATCACACCACCCTGCACACACTAGCACTGACCACTTCCCTGCATCCACACCACCATCCACACACCCACACATGACAGATGCACACACTTATGCACTCATTCACACATCAAGGTCACCAGCCCCTATCCACATGCATACACTTACACACTCTCACGTACATACGCACCTTTGTTTTGGGATCACCACTACTTTATTATCTCCCCTTCTTCCTAGCTCTCCTGTCTGACCACCTTTGTCCAACCAGCCACCATGATTGACCGCTAGCCGCTAAAGCTTTTTTTATTCTCTCTCTGTTTATTTTCTCGTGTTCCTTTCTGTTGAAGAGTGTAGGCTCGAAACATGAAAGACTTTCTTACCTGAGCATTAAACTAATACACCTGTCTTCGTCTTTTGTTTTTTGTAAATTCCAACTAAATATGAAGGCATTTATCTGGCTCTGTTTATTTTGCCACTCATCTCACTTTTACTTATACTCCAACCTATTGTCATTAATCATGCTTTTGCATTTTGTTATTAATTTTGAAGATTGAAAATATGCTAGGTTTTAATCATATTAAAATGGTTCAGAAGATTTATAATTACTGTGATTTTTTCCCTCTCTTTCAGTGATTTAGATGGCACGCCCTCAGCCTGTAACAACTACTGTTACCAAGCCAGATTGGATGAAATTACAATATGTAAGAGAAAGGAACAATTCTCTAGATTCAATTGGCTCAACAGCTTCTTTACTATCAATATTGGATCATGACAGCTATGAATCTGAAGATGGCCAAATATCAGAGAAGAACTTTCACAATAGAAGAGAAAACACAGTATGTTTTAGTCATGAGTTGTTGCAACCTAGAAATCAGAGAGAAAACCAAATGTTCTCTGAGTTGTTGAAAGAAAAAGAAGAAAGTAGAAACTCTTTCATTGAAGATATATCGAAAGATTTCCATGATATTTGTATTTCAAATGTTGATGAAGAGAGATCCAGGTATGAGCTTTCTCTAAATATGTTGTAGTAGGTGTGTGAAAACAGTGTTGTGAGTAAACAGACCAAATGTGTGTCAAACATATTTGATCAGTATAGAGGTTTTATTCACAACAGTAAACAGCAATGAATATGGTCAAATATATCTCAAATGTTTGTTAACTCTAAGGAGTTTTAAGCTAAGTAGAATTTAGTAATCTAATCACAACAGTAATTTTTTGACTTTTTCACTTCAAAAAATTTCATAACCATATCATTTCATGTAACATCTGTTCAAAAAAATCAATTTGCTTTGTTGCAATAGAGGTAACTATTCAGTTGGTTTGTTCTATTTGTACTGGAGGGTAAGTAGCCAAGGAAAATGTTTCAGTTGTAGAGTATATGTACTATTCATGGAGAGTAAATGAGAGAGACAGAGATAGGAGTTGTATTGAAAAAGAAACATTTGTTATACTGTTGAGATGACTGACACCTTTTATTTTCTGTATTTTCATATTCTATCAGAAAAAAAAAATCACACTTTGTATTAGGAAATTAAACAACATTGCTAGGAACATTGATTCTGTGGACTATTTTTAATGATATGACAACTTTATTACTTACAGCTATCATGGGGAAAATTACTATTTGGAGATGAAATATTGTAGTTTTTCATGAAACAATATGTGGGAACTAAACAAAATAGGGTAGATACAAAAAGAAGCACAAATTTTTCCATGTCCAACTAATGGATAGAGTTTTATTTCTTTCCCAGTGTATATTATTTGTTTTTTAAAATGTTGTAAAGACATGGCTCAATAAAACTCAGTTGACAGATGTTAGTGTGTGGTAAGATTAAAAATTTGTGCATGTGTGTATGCATGTACATACATGCTAACTTCATCATGATCATGGTCATCATCATCAACATCTGCCTTCCATGTTGGCATGGGTTGGACGGTTTGTCAAGAGCCAGCCTGGTAGAAGACTACTCCAGGCTATTATGTGTTTTGGCATGGTTTTTATGACTGGATGCCCTTCCTAACACCAACCACTCCGCAGAGCGGACAGTGCATTTTACGTGGCACGAGCACAAGTGAGATCAGTTTTGGCATGGTTTTTACAACTGGGTGCCCTTCCAAGTGCCAACCACTTTACAGTGTGGACTGGATGCTTTTTACATGGCACCAGCAATGAAAAAAATATTCTCCTGTTAACCAACATTGAATCTGTACATTCTATAGTTGAAATCAACAACTTTACTAATTCAAGGAATAATTTCCAATAATTTATCTCTTTAGTATTTAAACTGACCATATCCAATCTAAGTATTCTACTTGCTCTATGTACAAACCACCCACATGCAGCCTCTCATATCTACCCAAAAATGTCATTCTAAAAGTAGTCACATCATCAAAACAATGTGATTTACATTTGACAGAATAATTTGAGTGTTATGGCTATAATGACATAGACTATTGTAGATTTTAGAGATCTGTTGCTTTTCTTAGCTAAAGCAGGAAATAAACTATCAATGTACTGAGTCAGTTACACAGGTTTTATTCTAGATTTTAGCTATTTCATTTCTCTTATGTTGTTAATACCTGTTAGAAACTATGTGCTCTTTTCCTGAAGGCAGTACAAAAAAATATTACAGGGTTCAAAATGACTGAGTAATTAGTTCTATTTATCTTTTTTGAGCATAGGATACTTAATAACAATTACATATTTTATAGCTTCAGTAGTTTCATATTTATTTTATCTTCCCTTTTTTACCACCGGAAAATAGGAAAAAAAACAAACAAACAAAGAATAAGGATTTTCATTTTAGTTGTTAGATAAGAACATCATTCCCTTGCTGCTCAGTAAAATGTAAAACAGATCTCAGTTCCCACTGAAGTTATTTAGCATTAATGGCGATGGCGATCTTACGATACTGGTCACATAACTGTCACTTATAAACTATGTGTGTTTATCTACATTTGTGAAGATGATCGTAGGTTTCCGTAAAAAAAAATTATTTTTTTACATATAGGTTTGGGGGAACGGGGATCTTTTGAAGTCAGTGTGAAAGTGAAAGAGACAGAGAAAGTGCGATTGTATGAGGGAAGTCCTTTTGAAATTGGCGTGAATCGGAAGAATTGATGTGCGCATGCACACACGTGTGTGTGTGTGTGTGTGTGTGTGAGAGAGAGAGAGAGTGTGTGTGTGTGTGTGTGTGTGTGTGTGTGTTTGATGGGGTGTGCGAGACAGAAAGTGTGGCGTGTATGTGAAGTGCTGTTGTTAGTGTGTGTGAAGAGACAGACAGAGTAATGTTGCTGCTGTGTGTGTATGTGAGAGAGAGATAACTGAAATTTTTAAATTCACTTTTTGTAGTGAGTGAATGTGTGAGTGATTGACAGAGAAAAAGTGAAAGAGAGAGAGAGGTTATATATGTATGTATGAATGGCTTTAGTGACACACATGCAGGTTGTTATGTATGTATGTATGGCTTCAGTGACACACACACATACACACAAACACACACAAACACACACACACACAGATGGCCCACCAACTTCAAAAGAACCTTCCCGATCCAATTGCATTCTCTCTGTCTCTTTTGCTTTTACGCCGACTTGAAAAGATACCCTTCCCCCATACCTCACATATATAAAAAGAATAATAAAAATTTTACAGAAAGTGATGACCTTCTTCACAAACATAAACAAAAACACGTGCACCATAGTTTGACAACTATGGTACTCATACCGTAATTTAGTCAGCATTAACTATTTAGCATTCAGATTATTCTGTCAAATGTGTGTTTGTTTATTTTTTTTGCTTTGAATTAATCATGAATTATCTCATAGCTTTGAGATTTTGATGATGTGTTTACATAGTTTTAGAATAACATTGTAGGGTTGAGGTGAAAGGCCAGCTCTGGCCAGTTTCAGTATAAAACAGGCAGAATATTTTGGTCAGATATTGTCAGTTTGAATGCTAAAGGGTTAAGAAAATATAACGATGTAAAACAACTTACTTCAATATTCCATGCTAATATATATACTGGACTGAAAATGAAGTATTGCTCAGAGAAAGGAAGCAAAATCAGTTTGTAATGATATTATAGATATTAAAAAATATTATGCACTAAACTTGATTATGTTTATTTCTTTAATTATTCTTTGACAGTTTTGTCCCAAGTGGAAGTCAATCAGTTTGTCCCTCATCAAGCAATGAAAAATTACCACGTCCCCTGACACCTTGGGAAAAGTGGTTACTTATGAAAATAAAAGAAGAACGAGACATCACTATCAAACAAGAAGAACAAAAGAAAATGAAGAAAATTGCCAAAATCAGAGAGGCACAAGCTTTGGAAGAAAAAAAAATCCAAATTAACCTTTCTCGGTATAAGTGGCTTGAAGAGAAAGCTAAAGCAGAAAGATTGCACATTTGTCAAGAAAGACGAGAATATATTGAAAAGAAGAAACAGGAAGCTGTCAGAAAACAAGAAATTGCTGAAAAGTCTGAAGTTAACTTTAAACAGTGGCTTGATAAGAAGAAAATGCTTGAGAAAACTAAAAAAAAGATTGAAACCCAAAAGAAGAAAGAAGAAGAATCATTACACAAACTACGTCAAGAGAAAGCTAGAGAAACGTATAAAGAATGGTGTGAAAAAATAAATAAGTCTGGTAATAATGTGTCACAAAACAGACTTAATAATAAAACAAGCAAACTTAGAGGTGAGTTTAAATTATACCAGTATTAAATTGTAATATTAAATTCTTGTGATTAGTAGTCTTTTTATTATCATTTGTTTTTACCAGTTAGGTGCAGGTATAGCTGAGTGATTAAGAAGCTTGTTTTGCAACCACATGGCCTCAGATACAGGTGTGTGTGTGTGTGTTTGTGTTTGTCCCCCACTCTCATTACTGCTTAACAGCTGGTGGTTGTTTTTGTACATCCTTGTAACTTAGCAGTTCAGCAAGAGACTGATAGAATAAGTATCAGACTCCAAAAGTACAGGGCCAGGGGATTTGTTCAGCTAAACCATTCAAAGCAGTACCCCAGCGTAGCCACAGTCCAATGACTGAAACAAACAACAATAAAATGATTTCAATTAATGGACTTATGACAATGCTGGGGCACTGCTTTTAAAGGTTTTAGTTGATTATATCATACCCAGTACATCGTTTGGTACTTATTTGATTGATCTTACATGGGGTGAAAGACAGGTCGATCTTAAAAAGAACAACTCAGAACTAATTTTTGTTTATTCCATGCCAATGCACACACATGCACGCACACACATGCACGCACACACACACAAACACAAACACATACACACACACACACACACACACGCAAACACACATACACACACTGAGTAGTTCACTTACAGAGGTTGTCAATGATCTGCAGAAAATGTAGGAATTGTAAAATATTGGTTTGAATATAAAAACATAAAAGTCAGTATTGCAGGAGAACACAGAATTTGGCACCTGATATATTCAACTTGTTTTTAGGTAAATTTTGGTTGCTGATTCTAAATGTACCATCAGTTTTTCTTCATCAGCTCTGGTTATCAAGATATATTATACCCACTAATTGCAATACAAACAACCAATTGGACACAAGGATTGATAACTACAAATCTTTACTGTCACCTTTTGGATAAAAAAAAAAGTGGCTTCATATAAAGAATATGTTTATGATTAAATTACATCCATAGAATGGATGAAAACAAGCATAGAAAGTTACCAGTGATACCATGTTCATTTACTCAGACATCTCACAGAAGTAGCATCTCAGAAACTTCCTGTGGGGAGCTGCCCCAGAGCAATCATGTTGAAAGGTCCAGAAGTAGTCTACCATCACATGGGTTTCCCGGTGTCCATGACATTTTTCTTCCATAATTGTTAAATCTTGGTAGAATCATTTACCTTGTTCATCGCTTCGATCACCAAGGTTGTCTGGGAAATAATCCAAGTGGTTGTGGAGGTAATGCACTTTGATGCTCCTACTATCCAGCCAAGTCAATAGAAAGAAGAGAGCATGTTCTCTACTTGTTCAAAGTAGTTATCTGCTTTATAGCTTCCAAGAAAATTTCTTACAAAGTGAATGAAGACCATGCATCTACCTTAGTATTCTAAATTGAATCTTGGAAATGTGGGCCTTTCATGAGTTCTCTGATCTGTAGCCTGTCAAATATACTTGCCTTCAGCTTCTCCATGCTCAGAGCTGGAAATCTTCTGTCTATGTACTCAAAGCAGAAGTTTGTTTCTCATGTTATTAACAATGTGCACTTGATAAATTTGGGATATAGCACAATAATTTTTATTTGCTTTTTATTCATTTTGTTTTTTTGGGTTATTATTTTTAATTATTGTTTCTCTTTAACATTATTGTAATATTTACCAAAACAAATCACAATAATTGCTACCCAAGAAATATTTCAGTAAGTATACTCATCAAAGGTCTGAAATTTTATTTGTATAATAAAAGATCAACGCACATGACTTTTCTTGTTTTAATGTACACAAAATAAAGAAATTATAGGCATTGGGAGTGGCATTTAACTCCAAGAAATAAACTGTCTCTTTTAAAACTTTTGCTAGTGAATAAAAATAGTGTTTAGAAGGGAGAAAGACGGAAAGAAAGAGATTTGTGCATGTATGTGTAAATGGAAACTGGTTAAAAACATTGAAATAATAAATTTTTATGAATTGCTTCAGGATTTATGTAGTATTCACAGACAGCTATACACACACAGACACACACATTTTTTTTTTTCCTGTTGCAAAACTATACCAAATAATTTATCAGTTTAGTGTACTATTCTTAAGTTTACAAAATATCTCACAATTTCATGTTATTTTTAGTTATTATACAGAGTCATTCAGAAGTCCTTTTCGCATTTAAATGACACGATTTAAAAAATTTTTTACTTTGCTACAATCTTTTTCTGCATTTTAACAGTATTCTTGCTTTTTTGTTGTGAATATATTTTGACTTATTTATCTCGTTTATATATTCTAGAAAATGTTATTTAGCCCTTTAGCATTCAGATTACTCTATAAAATGTAATACTTACTGATACATATTGTTTCAAATTGATCATGCACGATCTTGTTGTTTCAAGATTTTAATGATGTGACTGTTTATTTTTAGAATGATATTGTAAAGTAAGCGTGAAAGGCTGAATCTGGCCAGTTCAAACATAAAACCAGGTAGAATGTTTGAGCTTGATAGCTCAAATGTTAAAGGGTTATAGATGAGAGAATATTCATTGTCCAAAAATGGTGCACTATAATGGTAGTTCAACTGCCTGGGGCAATCCAGACAGTTGGCAGTATTGGATGGTAGGGCAGTAGACCAGCTATCCTGGAATCTCTAAGCTGTGGCAGTCATTGGTGGAGGAGACTGCAGTTGAGGTGGCTATTAATGAATGCAGTGAGGTGATTGATGGAGGCTGTGTGAGGGAGAAATAAGATGTACATTAACTATAGCATTCAGATTACTTGGTCAAAGGTAATACTTATTTATTCACATTGTTTTGAATTAATCATGTATTATCTTGTAGCCTTAAGGTTTTGATGATGTGATTTTTCATTTTTAGAATGACATTGTAGGGTAAGTATGAGAGTCTGGTTTTAGCTGGTTTGAATATAGAACAGGTAGAATATTTAGGTTGGATATGTCCAGTTTAAATGCTAAAGGGATATGAAGCTCAAGTGACCTGAACTAATGTTAGTTGTAATGACAAAGAGACTTTTGAATCACCCAGTAGAATAATTAATAAAATAATTTATGTTTCATTGGAATGATTTTATTTGTTTAGTCATTCATATTAATGAGTAACCGTTAACTACATTCTTCAGTCACTGTCATTTTTTGCATCATCAAACTCTGCATTTAAGTTCTCTACTACATTATCAGGAGCAATCATATCTTCTTTCCTTAAAGCAAGGATATCTGTTGGGTCTTCTAAGTAATCTTTTGGTGCTTTGTTCAACTGTTGAAAAATAAGATTGAAAAAATATTATTGCATAATAAGTAATTTGTTGAGATTGTTGACTCCTCTCACTTACAATGTCTTCTTCATATTCTGGCTTAAAGAACTGTCTTTATTCTCTGATCTATTGAAACGAACAAAGTAGAGAAAACTACATCTACGACTAAAAATATAATAATAATAATAATAATAATAATAATAATAATAATAATAATAATAATAATAATAATAATAATAATAATAATAATAATAATTGTTGTTGTTGTCGTGTTTGTGATTTGTATGATACCCCTCACACAAATATAGAAAGTGACATCAGGATACACCTTGGAAAAAGTTAAATTATCTGTTCTATATGGATGCCTTTAAAATTTTTGGTAAGATCGAACATGAAATAAATGGTCTGGTCTCAACACAGCAGATATTCAGTAAAGATATTGGGATGAAATTTGGGATTATAAAGTGTGGCATGCTTATCATAAAAATAGGCAAAGTAGTGTCATTTGATGGTGTTGAGGTGGATGGATATAAGTATCTGGGTATTTTGGAGTATGACAAAATCAAGGAGAATGAGATAATGAGATGAAGGAAAGTTTTAGGCGAGAATACCTCAGAATACCCAAATTAATTATAGAAAGTAAACTCAAGGGAAAGAACAAGATCAGGGCAATGAATACATGGGTTGTCTCCGTGATGCGATACAGCACAGGTGTTGTTAGGTGGACAAAGATTGAGCTTGAGAGAATGGATAGAAAAACCTGGAAAGTGATGACAGTGAACAAGGAACTGCAACTTAAAAGCGATACTGATAGACTGTGTTTACCTAGATACAAGGGAGGAAGAGGTCTTATTAGATTCTAGGTCTGTGTTGTCAATGAGGAAAACAGTCTGGGATGGTATATCAAACCTTTGTTTGTTGCTATTAGAAAGAGCAACATGACACTGAGTGAAAATGCAACTTACCCAAAAGAATTTAAGAAACAAGATGGAGAACAAAGATTGAAGAGCTGGAAAATGAAAATGATGCATAGGAAATACCTCAGAGAAATTGAAGGGAAAGACAAGACCAACATCTGGAGATGGCTAAGAAATAGTGGTCTGAAAAGATGCACTGAGGCATTGATATGCAGTACCCATGAACAAGCTTTGAGAACTAATTACACTAAGTTCCAAATGGATAAGAGTAGTGAATCACCCTTTTGTAGGATGTATAGCAGTAAAAACAAAACAATTTCACATGTCATGAGTGAGTTAGCAAACTGGTCCAAAAGGAATACAAACGGAGGCATGATAACATGGTGAAGTTTGCTCACTGGAGACTGTGTGAGAAGTCTTGAAAGGACATTGAAATGATACAAGCATAAACCAGAAGGCATCACTGAGAAAAACAAGCAGAAGATCTTATGGGATTTTACAATTCAGTATGATTCAGCGATTGATGCTTGGAGACCAGACATTGTTGTAGAGGATTAAGGGATGAAGGAAACCAGGATCACAGATTCTGCCATACCTGACAATGTGTGAGTGGGTGACAAAGAGCTGGAAAAGATTGAGAAATACAAGGCACTAAAAGATGAAATTGTATGAATGTGGGCAATGAAGAGAATAAGTGTCATCCCAGTAGCTGCAGGGACATTGGGAGCATTAACTACTAGGTTTGAAAAATTTGTTGGAGAAATTGGGATTGACATGAAAGTAGAACATGCTCAGAAAACTGCTTTATTGAGGACACTGAGAATCTTGAGATTTGTATTTGGGTGTTGAGTATTGTGAAAAGAGACCCTGTGAGACTACTGACTACTGGTCTGGTTGTTGTCTGTTCTTACAGAATTAACTGGAGAATGTGATATTGAGAGCTCTGAGAAGAGAAATGGAAATAATAATAATAATAATAATAATAATAATAATAATAATAATAATAATAATAATAATAATTAAAAATAATAATAATAATAATAATAATAATAATAATAATAATAATAATAATAGTTTCAAATTTTGGCACATTCAGATTCTTCCCCACCCCAAAAAAATCAGGCCTTGCACCTAAATTAGAAATAATTATCCCTATCATTATTTTTTATTTACTCAGGAGAGATTTTGTTTAGCTTATTCCATTCCATAATTACTCTGATGGACAACCTTCCTGCCTTCAAATCCTTAACTGCACTTGCCAACATATTGCTGTCAATTTGAATGGCTAATCTTTCTATTGAGTCTACTTTGGAAAGATTCTCTTTCCCCCATGCACTCTCTTCTTGCAACTAAACTTCTTGTAATAGTAATTCCCTGTCTTTCTTTTTGGCATCAGTAAGAACATGTGTGCCATTATCATTCCTTACACACTCCTTTCCAATGGCATTTCATTCTTCTCTTGTATGTTGAATACCTTTATAGAACATTAGTTAACTTTTTACTTTTGGCTGCACCCTCCCTTGTTAAGTATATCAATATTTAATGTCTAGCTTCTCTTCTAGCTACTTTATATTATTGCTCTTCACTGCCCCTTTCCTTGGGTCTTTCCCGGTCTGTCTCTTAGTCTTTATGGTTCATGCTCACATTCCATTTATATTTGGAAATATCAGTGTAAATTAGCAAAGTTATTTAATTTGTTATTCTATATCCATCATGAAGATGAGTCTTTAATGCAATGAACCCAAAACAAATATTATTTTCCTTTATAGAAATATTAAAAAATATATCAAATAGATTTAGTAATGTCCAAACTTGAGTCAGCTGAAACCACATAAATTAATAAATAAGAGTAATTAATGGAATAGTAGAGGATGATCTCCAACTCTTCATTTAGTCTGTCACCTGTTCACACATGCCTGTCTGGTTTATTCTTTGAAGCCTAAGTTATATCTAAATCAAAATATTTCCTAAGTCTTTATTGTGTGTGTGTGGAAGAGAGGGAGAATTCATGGTTGACAACGCATTCTCGAATGTTAGGTCAACAAACATCAAATTTTGGTGATAAGAATATCTGGAATTTTAAAATATTAGTTTCAATATCTATTACAGTATTCCTACAGTAAGTGAAACATTATTGAAATGGTAATCTCTTGTGACTGATTTAGGCTTTGAGCTTTGAGAAAATAGTTTAGAAATGCCAAAGGGATTCTTGTGGATTTGGATATTAAGTCCATAACACTAATGATATGATTTTCTTTCAAAGATGATATAAAGCTTACAATTTCTGTTAATAAATTTTTTGAAAAGAGATCTCAATTCTGTCACTACAAGAAAGCAATAAATTAATTCTGACATTAAAACATAGCCAGAAATCATTTAGGAATGGATATAGTTAATTTGATAGACCATATGCTTGTCAGTATATGACTATCATCATTTTATTGACCCTGAAGGGGAAAAAGATAAAAGTTGTCACTAGTGCAATATAAATTTAGAGCATAGTAATACATAACAAATAACTGCATCTAAGCAGTTTAAAGGCATTTAAACAGGTACATCACTGTTTCCATAACTCCAGAATTGATTATTCTATTTTGCAAGAATTCTATCATATTTCTTTGGATACACTAATATATAACTTACCGCATCAACTTCAAAATCTGAGTCATCTTGAGGGAAAAGATTCATTAAGCTTTCTGATATCCCAAAACTGTAATGTATTGGTGTGCGATGAACCTAAAAAAAATAGATACAACAAACAAGTATCAATAATCTTAAAATAATCATCTTTGTTGATAGATCAGTTACTGCAGTACTTGTTCTGAAATAACATCTCATGCATTTGTTATTATCTGCAGTCTCAGTATGTCCAGAATGAGAAGCTGTATGCAGCTACTTTGCTAATTGCTGTTGTTTGCTGTTTTTATAATGCAACTTATGACTGAATTTGAGCTAAATGGAACCATCCAAATCAATAATTATGATAGTAATGATGCTGGAGGTGGTGGAGGCTTATTATCTTAACATTAGTTCTTAGTCTCTCCTTCCCATTCATATATACACTTCCATTTTATTGCTTGAATTCCAAGCGATGTTTAGACCAGGGATATCTTCAAATCATTGTGTATGTGTGTGAGAAAGAGAAAGAGGAAAAGAGAGAGGGAGAGAAAGAAGGCAAGAAAGAGGAAAAGAGAGAGAGAGGGGAGGTAGATATGGTGATAAGTTGTTCTAATTTGTGCAAACATTATAAAATAATTTAGGAATATTGTTCCAGCTATGGAGATTATTGCTTTTATTTTTTATTTTCTCTCTTTTACATGCACGCACACACAATACTCTGCATATACGTTCTATTTTCAATATAATTTGAATAAAGTATGTGTATGTATACACATGACTTGCTCCTATAGAGTGGGCAAATCCCATTCCTATCGTTATGTATAATAGTTTCAAATTTCCTCATGGTTCCTTTGTATACTCTGATCCTTTCTTTATGGCTGTATCCTGAGAACTACCTGCGGTGAATGAAATTTGTCTCTCTGGTGAGGGTCATGTAAATAAACCTACTTATGGATATGCTATCTTTTGGAGAGGCCTACCTAAGGGTCAGCGTAGAGAATCTGGTGCTGGGTTTGCTCTCAAGAATACATTAGTATCCTCCATTGCAGGGCTTCCAAGTGGTATATCTGAATGGATCATGTCATGCTGTATTAAACTGACAAAAGGTAGGTTTCTTATCGTTGTCAGTATTTATGCACCAACAATGTTCCATTCTGATGAAACTGTAGGACAGTTTTATGATGACCTAGCACAATTATTGAGGAAAGTACCAATTTCTGACAAGCTGGTCATATTGGGAGATTTCAATGCAAGAGTTGGAAAGGACTGTTTCATGGCTTCTTTTAGGTTGACATGAGATTGGAAAATGTAATAAAAATTGAGTAGCTCTTTTGACATTTCATACTGAGAATAATCTGGTTGTCACCAACACTCTGTTTAAGCAGAAAAATAAATATAAAACCACCTGGATGCACCCAAGATCTAAGTACTGGCATCTCATAGATCATATTCTGATTAGAAAACGTGATATGAAAGATATTTCTAGTGTCCAGGCCATGAGAGGAGCAGAGAGCTGGACTGACCATCATCTAGTGCGTAGAAAAATAAATTTTTCGATAATGCCTAAAAATCGACAGTCTGGTCCTAAGGTACCCAAAAAGTTAAATGTTGCAAACTTTAAATTATCAAGTAACTTTCAAAGATTCTATGATGCTATAGAAAGTATCAATCTTAACCCAAACAATCTGTTGAAAGATTTCAAACCGAAAGTAATTCAGGCTGCAAGTACGTCAGTGGGATTTAAATCACATAAGTCCAGTGACTGGTTCTCAGATAGATCAGCAGAAATTCATGATCTACTTTTATAAAAACAAAACTTAGGCAATACACTTCTTTCTCAGTCCTTGAAACCCAACTCAAACAAAACTTACAGTAAGTTGAAAAGAAAAGTGCAGACTGAGCTAAAGAAAATTAAACAGGAATGGTGGAATGATAGAGCAAAAGGGGCACAAGAAGCAGCTGATAGAAATGATGTCAAGGGTTTGTATTCTTATGTTAAGGAGGTATATGGCCCCAAATCTTCCTCAATAGCTCCAGTGAGAACAGCAAATGGATGTTTTCTTCTGACTGATACCGCTTCTATTCATAAGTGCTGGGTGGAGCATTTTTCTGTACTTTTGAATAGACCATCATCCGTTGACATGAGGACGATAGAAAGAATTGAACACCTTCCAGTTATAGAAGAGATGGCATTTGAACCAACTCTAAATGACATTTATTTAGCTGTGAATAAGCTGAATAACAATGAGTCTCCAGGGTCTGATGAAATCTGTGCAGAATTCTTGAAATATGGGGGTTACAAAATGTTTGAACTCTTAAATATATTAATTTGTCACCGTTGGAGAACTGAGAAAGTGCCTCAGGCCTGGATTGATGCCATTTCAGTCTTCTTGTATAAATCGAGGCCAAAAGATCTGTGTGGTAATTTTCGTGGGATTTCGCTTTTGTTTGTGGTTGGAAAGGTACTTACCCACATTTTGTTAGAATGTTTAAATACCCTCATAGTTCCAAATATAGTGTCTGAGTCTCAGTGTGGTTTTCATTCCTCCAAGGGCACAGCTAATTGTATCTTTACTGTCAGACAATTACAAGAAAAGTGCATTGAACAGAATCTTGTTCAATACCATTGCCTTGTTGATTTGAGCAAAGCATTCGATACTGTTAATCGAAATGCTCTGTGGCTAATTCTAAGGAAAATAGGTTGCCCAGAGAAATTTGTAAACATGGTCAGGGCTTTGCATCAAGATATGAAAGCTAGAGTTAATTTTGGTGGTAGGCTCTCTGAATCTTTTGCTGTGGAAAATGGAGTAAAGCAAGGAGACCTTGATGCACCCACTCTTTTTGCAATATACTTTGCTGTTGTGCTGTCACATGCTTTTCAAAACTCTAAGGAGGATATTTACATAAAATATCGAATAACAGGGAATATTTTTAGTCTGACCAGACTGAAATTCAAAACAAAGTTTTTTACATCACTCATTAGGGAACATTTATATGCTGACAATTGCGATCTTGTCAGTCATTCCGAAACAGGTCTGCAATCTCTTGCATCTGCATTTGACTTGGCTTGTGATGATTTTGGATTGGCTATCAACTTGAAAAAAACCCAGTTGTAATGCATCAACTATGGTACTGTTTGTAACCCCACTAAAGTTTTTGTTACAGGTAAGTTACTTGAAGTTGCCGACTCCTTCATCTACCTTGGAAGCTCTGTTCAAAATGGTGTGAATCTTGATACAGAAATACAGCTGCGAATTCAAAGGGCAGCAAAAGCATTTGATGGCATCAACCACGATCAGATGGTGCTTTTTATGCGCCACTGGCACGGAAGCCAGTCAAGGCAGCACTGGCATCGGCCACGTTCAGATGGTGCTTTTTATGTGCTACCAGCACGGGGGTTACAACTACAATTTCTATTTGATTTGATTTTGATATTGCTGATGTTAATGTACTTAACTCAGTAGGTCTCCTCAAGTATGGCATATCGCCCTACAATCCAAGGTACTTTTAAGTGGGCTGGTTTTGCGTCACTGGTGTAGGTTACAGCTGTGTACTCGCTTAATTTGTCGGGTCTTTTCAGTCACAGCATACCTCCAGAGGTCTTGGTCGTTTGTCATTGCCTCTGTGAGGCCCAACATTTGAAGATCATGCTTCACCACTTCATCCCATGTCTTCCTGGGTCTCCCTCTACTCCGGATTCCTTCCACTGTTTGAGAGTGGCACTTCTTCACACAGCTCTCCTCATCCATCTGCAGTACATCATCATACCAACGCAAACGTCTCTCTTGCACTCCACATCCAATTCTTCTTATGTCTAACATTTCTCTCAGGGTGCTTACATTCTGTTATGTGTGCACACTGACATTATATATCCAACGGATCATGGTGTATGATGTGTTCGCCTTCCTACTTACTAGAACTTTGGTCTTTGCAACATTGACTCTAAGGCCCTTCAATTCTAAACTTTGCTTCCAGACATGAAGTTTCTTCTCTAGTTCCGGTAGTGATTCTGCTATGAGGGCCAGATCATCAGCATAGAGGAGTTCCCAGGAGCAACCTGTCTTGAATTCCTTTGTTATTGCTTGGAGGACTATGATGAATAAGAGGGGGCTGATGGCTGATTCTTGGTGGACCCCTACTTCTACCCGGAATTCTTCACTATACTCATTTCCAATCCTAACCCTACTGATGGCATCTCTGTATAGGGCCTGTACAGCCCTTATTAACCATTCGTCAATCCCTAGATTCTGCATTGTCCACACGCACACACATTCACAAACATACACATACACACAGCCATATACATGTGTGTACATAAGTAAGTATTTATGTGTTTATGTATGTGTGTATGTATGTACGTATATGTGTTTGTGTGTGTATGTATATATATATATATTATATATATATATATATATAACATTATTGGTGAATTGAAGAAATGGAGCTGAACCATTTCTTCAATTCACCAATAATGTTTTAATTTCAATTATCCGCACCAACGCACGGTTGCAACGCCAGATGGTTGTACCTCCAACCGTGCTGTTTACTGCTGTGATTTTTGCTACTAAGGTATCGGTTAAACTTTTGATTAATCTACTACAAGATTATTCATCTTTCTATTTCACATAATATATATATATATATATGTATATGTATATATGTATATATATGTATATGTATATATATATATATATATATATATAATATATATATATATATATATATATATATATATATATATATATATATATATATGTATGATTTCTTCCTCAAGTAAGTACATCGGATAAATACATGCAGTTAAAGTGTTGTTGCATTGGTTTAGACATGTAACTAGAATAGATGAATTGAGATTAGTGAAATTCTACAACAACCTCAATAGTAGATAGTAGCGGGGACATAGCCCAAAAATAACATCTGAATCAATGTCATTTGACATAAAATACAGTTTGGGAAATAACAACAGATAAGGACAAATGTTTTTCAGTCTCTGATTATAAAGGTTAGTGATGATGTTGGAAATGGTAATTTGGTGATTGTTATGCTGAATAATGATGTGATGAACATATTGATTTTACTTATTTAATTAAAAGCAAGCAAAACACTATTTTATTTAGTAGTCTAATGTTGTTGTTTAGTCTCAAATTGGCCCAAATTGAGCAGATCAATGATCAAAGACATTCTAGTCAGCGCCATCTTATGTATTTTCTCTTTTTTATATTTTGTATGTATAATGTACCCTGGATTACATTAACTAATGTATCCTTACCTTTTTAAGATATTAAGGTGTGAGTTGAGGTAGATTTTACTACTATTTCAAGTAGATGAAGCTCTCTCATTAGTTTGTACACATCTTGTATAATATACATATAGTAATCATACATATTATATCTAGAACTACATTGTTCAATATATTCTTGCTTTTTTTTTTAATGACAGTAAGGTGATGTGATTCAGAGGAAATTTGGCTGCTCTCTCTAGCAGGTAGGGCAGCCACCTAGAGTTGCTTTGTTAGCTCAGCTCTGTCTATTTCATTCATATAATGAGTATCAAAAATCAAATTTTTGTCAAATTTTGGAAACTAAAACTTCTGACATTCATACCTTAACCAACAATGTTCACAAATAAAATAAAGAAATTTTACTTTATTGCATTCTGTTTACCATGGACTTGACCTTTTAGCTTACAATTCTTAAAATATTTTAATTTGGGAGTGAGAAAGCATAGCTGTAAAATATCAGAGAACTGAAACCAGAAATATATTTTAAAAAATAACATCCGAAAAAGAATTGCCAAAAATATTTCTTACATTGTCTTTTGCTTTGTGACTCTCAGGGGAAGTTTCTAGTATATGTTTTATCATTTCAGTTTCCTCATGTAAAACAGCTGCATGTAATAAAGACTGACCTCTAGCATTTTTACATGATATCAACTCAGGCATTGAATCAAGCAAAATATGAAATCCTTCTTCATCACCTTCTTGGATAGCTTTAAAAATGCTTTCACATTTATCCTGAAAGTAAATTGTAAAACAAAAATTTCAGTAGATATATTTTCTTTGATTATATTTTCTTAAGCTTAACTTTTTTAGTTTCAATTTAACATTTATGGGTTTATTTTGGCCATAATTCTCTTGGTTAGATGATTTTGATAATTGAATAGATTTATTATATTTTAGCTCCAAGTCAACCTTGATCAAGTGGACTTATGATCAAAGGTATTCCAGTTTTGACCATCAAATCTTTTTCCTGATTTATCTAGTACTACATCATCCAATATGACTTTATTTTAAGACAAGAGGATGTTATGTCAGAAAGATTTGGCAGCTGTTTCTAGTAAGGTGAACATCCATATAGAATTTTCCCTTATTAATTCTGCTTCTATAAATTTACAAGTTGTAATATTATTATATATAAGTGGCCAGGATGATGGAAATGGCTGAAACGGCAGAACAATGATACATCTGGGTTCTGAGTTAACTTTTACCTTTTATCCCTTCAAAATCAATAAGTTATGAAGTAATCATGAGCATTAGTCTTTATCTAGTTACAAGAAATTTATACTTGAAAAATCCTTGAAAAAAGCACTGTACAAATCTCCTGACCATATTCATTTCATATGTAGGCGCGGGCATGGCTGTGTGGTTAGGGAGCTTCCTTCCTAGCTATATGGTTTCGGGTTCAGTCCCACTGCGTGGCACTTTGGGTAGGTGTCTTTCATTATAGCCCCAAGCTGACCGGAGCTTTGTGATTGAATTTGGTAGGTGGAAGTTACTGCCGTGTGTGTATATGTGTGTGTAGGTGCTTGTGCCTCTCCGAAAGAGAGACAGAGGGATGTCAATAAGTTCATCCAATATATTGAAAATATAAAGGTATCTTGGGATATCGAGTTAACTGAAAGGTTAGAGCAGTGATCTATATGATTTACATTATTTTTCTACATTATGTATTCAAATCATACCAAAAGCAACTTTGCCTTTCATCCCTTGAAGGCTTGATAAACTAAATAACAGTAACATCTGTCTTTACATTCATATAAGAAATCAATATTTTGAAATGTGTATCAGCCATGAGCCTGAGGAATATTTGGAAGGTGTGAAATGTGTATCAGTTATAAGTTTGAAGGATATTTGTAAACCGTACTTGAGTATCTGCTATGGAGTTGATGAATGCTTGACTCTCTTCTGGAAGTTCACTTATTGATGGCAGAATGTCAATCGCTTGTTGCAAGTAAGGGTAGCCATCAAACAACAGCTGTTTCAAAGGGGCTACATTTCCTTCTATCATCAAAGATGACACATATGAATCTGCAAAAGAAGATGAATTTTATGAGCTTAGTACTTGAATGATTCATAATAAGAGTTCATGATTGAAGCTACTTTCTAATTAAAGTTAATTTAATTAAAGTAATATTTAAGGTGGTGACTTGGCAGAGTCCTTACTGTCCCTTCTTCTTCTCCCTGATCCACACTTATTTCCTTCACTCTCCCATCCCCAATATGATATTCACTGCATTCACCTCAATCCCTATCTCTAATCATCTGTCACACTCTTTTCACACTCTTGTGAACTTAACAGTCCACCCACCCTTTCTATTCCTCTATCCCTATTCTCTCTTTCATATTCACTGTGTACCTTGAAGGTATGCCCTCATCATCTCTCACTTCTTTCCAGCTAGGGAAGTTATGTATTCTCCTCTTTAAGACACCTGTTCATGTCCTTCTATGATACTTTAACCTCCATTATTATAACCCACTCAGTACTTGGTGACCTCACTAATGCTGGTGCCACATAAAAGTACCCAGTAAACTCTGTAAAATGGTTGTCTTTAGGAAGGCTATTCAGCTGTAGAAATCACACCAAAGCTTGACATTGGAGCTCAGTGCAGTCCTCTGGTTTCTGTCAAAGCATCCAACTCATGTTCACATGGAAAAAGGAATGTTAAATAATGACTCTTCCTCCTCCAGCAAGATCCGAACATAGAACATAAATAGCTGAATACAATAAGTTATTTTGTTCAATGTCTTACTGATTTTGTCATCCATTCTCTTCATAAATAACCAAAAAACAAATAATATAGATGATCATGATAACACTGTGATTACTGTTGCCAATGATAAAGAATGACTCTTACATTGGTGTTAGATCACAAATTTACAGAAGTAAGGTAGGATACAGTGAATCAAATAGGCCTCATTACAGGACTGGTATTATTCATCACTCCTAGAAAGATGAAAGAAAATTCAAAACCAACAAGATTTAATCCTAGAACAAAGACAGAATCAATCAGAGAAAGTCATATAGTCAGATATCCTATCATTTGTGTTACTCCAGCTAAATATATAAAATACTGATCAAACATAGTTACCAATTTCGATAATATTTTCCTCAATATTTTCTTCCATTGCCACATCTCTTGGTGTTCTGTAATTCAAGTCTTTGTCAGCCAATAGTTCTACCATATCATATAGTTCAGAGAAGTCAGCACCTACAATTATAGATGGAACATAATAGTAAAATGTTTTTATTGATGAAATAATGTTCTTCAATTGCTATAAATTATTTACATGTGTTTGGATAAGACATCCTGAAGTTGTGTATTTATGTAGCAAAGTGAATTTATTCTTGTAAAGTAAAATATGTTGTGATTAATGAGGTGAGCTGGTAGAATCATTAGCACAATGGAAAAAAAAATGCATTTCATCCATCTTATATTCTCAGTTCAGATTCTACCAAGGTCAACTTTACCTTTTATCCTTTGGGGACCAATAAAATAAGTACCAATTGAGCACTGGGCTAAAATTACTGGCCTTGTGCCAAAAATCTGAAAACATTATTATTATTGTTATTATTATCTAAGATGGTGAGCAGGCAAATTTGATAGCACTAGACAAAATGGTTAGTAGCATTTCATCCATCTTTACATTCTGAGTTCAAATTCTGCTAAAGTCAACTTTACTTTTCATCCCTTTCAGGTGTTGATAAAGTAAGCACCAGTTGAGCACTGGGGATGATGTAGTCGACTAACCCCCTTCCCCGCAAATTTCAGGCTGTTTGTCTATAGCAGAAAATTATCATTATGTATCATTATTATTATTATTTTCTGATTTAAGCACAAAGCTAACAATTTTGAAGGGATGAATTTAGTCAATGGTATTGACTCTAATACTGTATTTTAACAACTTGTACTTTATTTTATTAACCCTGAAGGGATAAAAAGCAAACTTGACCTCAATGTGATTTGAACATGGAATGTAAAGAGCCAGAAGAAATGTTGGAATTTATGCTCAAATGGTTCAGTCAATCTACTACTAATAGTAAACAAACATAATTAAGTCATATACTATTCCACTGGGCTATATGTGCCACTTCAGTGGGAAAACAGATAAGAAATGTGATAAACACGCACCAAACATAATACATGACAACTTGGCTTCAGTCATTTGGGACATGTCTTTTCACACTGAAAGGAGATCAAGGCAAACCATCCAGATGTCATTATAAACATCTGGAACAAAAGACCTGTACTCTTAGGGATATCTTGATCCAGAAAGACAGTGGAGAAACTGTTAATGCACAGGATCTCAAAACTGAAATAAACTGCTTCTGGAGTATAAAAATGAAAACAGTACCAATAATAACTGGAGCACTTGGTATGACAAAAAGAATTAACAAAAACATGTAACCCATACAAAAAGTAGCCTTGCTAACCTCAGCCAACATCCTACACAAGATACTTTGAATTCAATACTAAACACAATCATATCTATAAAAGGCAGGATGTGTGTGTGTGTGTACATGATTGTAATTTATGCATGTCCACAAATTAGCACGCATGTCGCTCAAATTTTAGGAGGACATTTGTCAACATCCTATCTGGGTTTTGTCAACTTATTTCCACCCCCCACCCCCGAGGCACCCATGGGTAGCGTAAATATCTATTTTCAGACATAGCTTTTAGCCACGAAAAATATCAGCCTTGCCTTTTTTGATGGCGTCTAACAACAAAAAAAAAAAAAGATAAAGAAAAGTGGAAGAAGGGGGCAGAGAGTTTCACGGGAAAGACAAAATGAGAGAGGGAGAGAGAGTAAGTTATGAAGTTCATAAAAAATAAAATGTAAAATGTTTTGTTTTTTGTTTTTGAAACACACTATATTTTATAATCATTAGTATATATACTTTAGTGAAAATCGTGCGAGTGTTAATCTACAAATTTAACAACATTTTTTCCATTCATTTCTGTTTATGAACATGTATGCGTGCACAAAACATGCAATAGGTGTACGTACATACGTATGTGTATGTGTGTTCATGTCTGTTGCCCATATATATTTAATATATATAATATAACTAATTTCAACGGATTTCGCCCAAATTTGACGTCTATATTACTTAGTTTGGTTTGAAATAAAGAATTTGATTAGCTTAATAATCGTAACTTAATCCCGGGCAAGGCTGGGTTATACTGCTAGTCAGTACATTTTCCATATGCAAAACATGCTCTAAATTATCACCATTCAATAAAATAATACAATTCACACACATAACAAATACACTATGAAATCCCAAATCACTGGTTAATACCTAATAAAATGACATAGCACATACTATTATAAATTGATACTATATACAATAATAGCAATAATTCACACAACACGAATTTTATACAGTTGCAGTCATTTAATATAACACAACCCATACAGCAACAAGAACAGGTGCTTTTCAAACCTCTAAATTTGAAAGAAGGTAAAATTTAATTTTACTTGTGGGAAGGAGGAAAACTTGTGGGAAGAAGGAAAAACCAAAATCTTAGAAAATACCTGCATGGCCAGCCATATGATGTAGAATTGTTTGTCCACTGATATCTTTCTTTCCTTGTAAAATCTTCCTAGCTTTTTGTCGTTCAATCTCTTCTAATTGTTTTCTTAATTCTTCTTCTTCTTTCTCCTTTTGTAACTGAATTTGCCTTAACCTTTCTTCTTCCCTGTTGTAAATATATGAGTATGTTTATGTATATGTATGAACAAAATGTAAATATATGCAAATGTGTATGTGTATGTTGATGGAAATTGGTTACATGGATAAAATAGCACTCTATGCTCATGGATCAGTGCAAACTTTTTGTTACATTTCTGGATAGAATATCCTTTTTTCTGCATTGCCTCACTTCAGAATCCATTCATACTCACATTTGATTGTAAACCCTATTTATTTCACTAGGATATATATATATATATATATATAAAATGAGATAGGGGTTGTAAATTCAACCCTCCATGGGATAACATATATCCAATATACTGCTAGAGAAGTACCCAACAAAGCTAATACATAAATGTTAAAAATTACGATGCAATTAATTCATCTACTGTATTATGTGGGCAAAGGTTAAATTATTTTTACCGTAAATTAATAATACAAAATGAGAAAATGGAGAAATATATCTAAATCAATCATCAACTATCAGATAATACCCAATCAATACTTTATTAAACCACTACACAATAGCAATGATATTATACATTAATATAGTACAAATATAACAAGACATAGAAATAGAAATAGAAATACATTTACATTGTAGCTAACAGCTGTTTCGGCCGTGAAGACAGGTATGTCTCATTTAACCTATTAGCCATATAAAGCAGGTATAAATGAGACATTAACAAGAATATTTCACGGCCTCTTCAGAGATTTTAATGCAAGTATGAGTACAAATCCTAAAAAATTTACATATAAATATAAATATGTGTGCATACACACTCATATTCTTACATATATATATATACACAATAACCGTCGTGGTGATATTAATTTTATTGACTTTTTGTGAAATGACACATTTTAATATATTGGACTGTTTAATATATATGCCTGCTTTGAGTGTGAGTGTATCTGTTGTGGTTTCTTGATGTTGGTTGAGGAGCTGTGGAGTTCAATATGGAACATTATTGTGTTTGTTGATGTATATTGATCTATATTGTTTATATTGTATTATTGTGTATATATATATATGTAAGAATATGAGTGTGTATGCACACATTTATATTTATATGTAAATTTTTTAGGATTTGTACTCATACTTGCATTAAAATCTCTGAAGAGGCCGTGAAATATTCTTGTTAATGTCTCATTTATACCTGCTTTATATGGCTAATAGGTTAAATGAGACATACCTGTCTTCACGGCCGAAACAACTGTCAGCTACAATGTAAATGTATTTCTATTTCTATTTCTATGTCTTGTTATATTTGTACTATATTAATGTTTAATATCATTGCTATTGTGTAGTGGTTTAATAAAGTATTGATTGGGTATTATCTGATAGTTGATGATTGATTTAGATATATTTCTCCATTTTCTCATTTTGTATATATATATATATATTTATTTATTTATTTATTCTGTAGTTTTATATATAAATACATGTAGCTATTCATATATGTCTGTATGTATATGTATTACCAGGCATTGGTATAGGGTGCTAAGTTCTATGTGAATCAAGGCTACACATAAATTTCCACTTTCTCTAGGCACCTTTTCAGTTACATTGTTAATATACTTAGAATAAATATCAACATCTCAATTCCAGTTTCCTCTATGCCCCCTCCCCCACGAAAAATCTTAACTTCCAGGAATAACCATGTTGATGTCATATTTTGTTGTGTAATCAAAATTGGATTACACAACAAAATGTTTGTATATGAGTCTGTATTGTGTTTATGTGGCATAGGTTCTCAGGTTACTTCTTCCACAAGTTCCCTCCACAGTTAAAGATCAGCTCTTCTTTGTGCAGCTCTCTACATCCATACACACCACATGACCATACCAGCTTAGTCTTCTCTCACGCTCACTGCATCTGATGCCTCTTATACACAACTTTTCTCTTAAAACATTTACACTCTGCCGTACATACATAGACATTACACATCCAGTGGAGCATGCTGCCTTCATTTCTTTCAAGCTTTTGCATGTCCTCTGCAGTCACAGCCCATGTTTCACTCTCATGTAGCATATGTAGCCTAGCTGTTTGTACACAGGCATCATAAAATCTGCGTTTTACTCTAAAGGAGAAGCCCATTGTTACCAATATAGTAGCTCTCTGAATTTTGCCCAGCCCATTCATATGTATATACAAATTTTTTTTTTCAGGATTAAATAAAAACACAAGAGAAAATATGACATACTTGTAAATATATATATATATATAAAACTGAGAATGTGTGTCTGTCTGCCTGTCTGTGTGAATCCCTAAAACTTGAACTACACAACCAATTTCATTCAAATTTTACACATACCTTACTTAGGGTCTATGTAGTGTCATGGACAAAAAAAATTTTTAACTTTTTTCCTAGGGTGAGCCCACAGCAATATCATATCTTCTCCACTATTTCAGTATTACATGTTAAAAGTGAAACAAAAACATCTCTCTATTGTAATATCACATGCTTTCACTTTAATACTAAAATTATTAAAGTGAAACTATTATATAAGAGGTATGAACCATTAACAGTGGAAATACATTTTGCTAGAAGATCCGCTATGGTCTTATATGCTACACCACGGGATTTCAATTCATATTAATCAAATTAATATTCAATTTTTCACCCTTATTATTTTAAATTATATATACATCTATATCTAAAGAAATACATCTATACATATACATGTATACATATACATCTATCTATATACATGTATATATATATATATATATATATATATATATATATATATATATATATATATATATATATATATATATACATGTATATAGATAGATGTATATGTATACATGTATATGTATAGATGTATTTCTTTAGATATAGATGTATATATATACATCTATGTATAGATGTGTATATATATATATATATATATATATATATATATATATATATATATATATATATAATATATATATATATATACATCTATGTATAGATGTATATATATATATATATATATAGATAGATAGATAGATTGATAGATGTACATGTAATATGTACACATATATACATGCATACATATATACACCCATACACACATACACACCCACCTACCTACACATAGTCCCCAGATGGTAACATTGATTTCAAGGCCTTCCCAGATGAGTGACTGGTTATTCAAAGACATTTATAGATTGTAAATTTATTCTGTCCAGTTACGTATCAGTATAGTGGTCATTTGCAAACTCCAACTTTTATTTCTCCTTAGCCCTCACGTCACACAGTTGTTAATGTTGATTTCAGTTAGGTCACGCCCTTCCAATTGCTATAGATTCGTAATGCATCTTATGGCTGTGCCTGTCACCTGGATGATGAGGAATCCTACATTGGGAGTGGTAACGACTAGGGTACTGTAGCTGACTGCTTATTGTGATCATTTGTCTTTTGGTTTCCTGTAGCTTTGCTCTCTTTTACAAACCCAGTGAACATATATTTCCTATTTCAAACAAATTCAAACAATAGATATAAGACCCAAGTTAAAAAGATTCTCAACAATTCAACTTCTCTGGTTGACATTAAGATGCCCACCCCCAACAGGGGCCTTAACTCTCACATTTTAGAGCTCCATGACCTTCGTTTTTCAGGAGCAAAATCTTTTAACAGGTTAAATAAGACTGGAATTTTGGAATATGCGCATAAAAATCAGTAGTATGGGATACATGTAGCACAATTACAATTGGGAGGGGGGGGGGGGGCATGTAAAGAGGGAAATAGCCCTCATCTGCAATTTTGATGAAATTCGAAACAGATATTCCAGTTCATTACAGAAAATATAACAGAAAATTCTAATTCTTCAATTGCATGTAACACAGGCAACGCTGGGAATCTCTGCCTAGTATATATATATATATATATAAAACTAAGAATGTGTGTCTGTCTGCCTGTCTGTATGTGTGCATCATTAAAACTTAAGAACTACCCAACCAATTTCATTCAAATTTTACACATGCCTTACTTAGGGTCCATGCCGTGTCATGGATCAAACAAATTTTCAATCTTGCCGAATGCATATATATATGTGTTGAAGCATGTTCTGTTGTGACTGTTTTGGCAGGATTTTTACAGCTGGATCCCTTTCCTAAGATCAACCACTCAGCTCAGATATATATATATATATATATATATATATATATATATATATATATATATATATATACACATATACATATACACACATACATACACACATACTTGTGTGCCCATGCATATATGTACATACATATACAATGTATGCTTGGAATATATAAATATCCTTTAGTACCTTTGTCGAGCAAGTTGCCTTGCTTCTTCTTCACATGCAAGTCTCCTAGCCAGCTCTTCAAGGGCAACTTTTAGTTCCTCTTGCCATTCTTTTTCCTATATGAATGAAATATAGACAGCATACGTTTTATAGACCTGTATTATTTTTGTGAAAAAAATGAATTTTTTCTAGTTACAATAGTGAAATAAGAATTTATTGTAATGAAAACCATAATTTTCAAGCAAAACCCAACAAGTACTGTCTACTAATATACATCTGAAAAGTAAGTAGACACATAATATGTGTGTGTATGTGTATATATAAATATATATATATATATATACTTTATTATTAAAGCTGCAAAAGCATCATAATAATATCCCCCAAAACTGCTATTCAGAGTTTCACATTCCTGTTCATTGAGCAGTTGTGGATCACAACTGCCCGACAAACGGGAATGTGAAACTCTGAGTAGCAGATATTTGTGATATTTTTGTGATGCTTTTGAGGCTTTCGTAACAAAACATATTAATCTACCACCAGTATTTGAGTACTATTTTTTCCCGCCTTGTTTCACATTTATGTGCTTACTCTGGTATATATATATACAAAGTAAAAGGCAGACTGTATGATGCATGTGTACGTACAGCCATGCTACATGGTAGTGAAACTTGGGCTGTGACTGCTGAGGATTTGCGTAAGCTCGCAAGAAATGAAGCTAGTATGCTCCGATGGATGTGTAACGTCAGTGTTCATAATCGACAGAGTGTAAGTACCTTGAGAGAAAAGTTGAACCTAAGAAGCATCAGTTGTTGTGTGCAAGAGAGACGTATGCGCTGGTATGGTCATGTGATGAGAATGGCTGAAGATAGTTGTGTGCGAAAGTGCCACACCCTGGCAGTTGAGGGGACCTGTGGAAGAGGTAGACCCAGGAAAACCTGGGTCGAGGCGGTGAAGCACGACCTTCGAACTTTAGGTCTCACCAAGGAAATGACCAGTGACCGAGACCTTTGGAAGTATGCTGTGCGTGAGAAAACCCGGCAAGACCAGTGAGAACAGTCAAAATCAAAATCAAACCAAATTGAGGTCGATCAACATCAGGGCCCCCGTGCAGGTGACACGTAAAAGCACCATCCGTTCGTAGCCGTTTGCCAGCCCTGTCTGGCCCCCGTGTCGGTGGCACGTAAAAGCACCAGCCGTTTGTGTTCGTTGCCAGCCTGGCCTGCCCCCGTGCAGGTGACACGTAAAAGCACCATCCGTGTGTGGCCGTTTGCCAGCTCTGTCTGGCCCCTGTGCCGGTGACACGTAAAAGCACCATCTGTTCGTGGCCGTTTGCCAGCCCTGTCTGGCCCCCATGTCGGTGACATGTAAAAGCACCATCCATTCGTGGCCGTTTGCCAGCCCTGTCTGGCCCCCGTGCCGGTGACACGTAAAAGCACCATCCGTTCGTGGCCGTTTGCCAGCCCTGTCTGGCCCCCATGTCGGTGACATGTAAAAGCACCATCCGTTCGTGGCCGTTTGCCAGCCCTGTCTGGCCCTCATGTCGGTGACATGTTAAAGCACCATCCGTTCGTGTCCGTTGCCAGCCTCGCCTGGCCCCCGTGCCGGTGACACGTAAAAGCACCATCCGTTCGTGGCCGTTTGCCAGCCCTGTCTGGCCCCCATGTCGGTGGCATGTAAAAGCACCATCCGTTCGTGTCCGATGCCAGCCTCGGCTGGCCCCCGTGCCGGTGACACGTAAAAGCACCATCCGTTCGTGGCCGTTTGCCAGCTCTGTCTGGCACCTGTGCGGGTGGCACGTAAAAAGCACCCACTACACTCACGGAGTGGTTGGCGTTAGGAAGGGCATCCAGCCGTAGAAACACTGCCAGATCTGACTGGGCCTGATGAAGCCTTCCAGCTTCACAGACCCCAGTTGAACCATCCAACCCATGCTAGCATGGAGAACGGACGCTAAATGATGATGATGATGATGATGATATATATATATATATATATATATATATATTTGGGCACAGAAAGTGTGCCTATAGCCAGCCGGAGGAGATGTTCTGGGGCTACAAGCTACAGTAACATCCACCTTTAGTGGTTAGCCATATTGAGATGGCAAATATACCTCACATTGTCATGCAGTTACTGTCTATACCTCGTTCAGAGATTTATTATTTCCTATATATATTATGTATTATATAAAAATCCATTCTGTCTGTCTGTGTGTGTGTGTTCTAGGATCTTGGGCATCCTCTAACCGATTGCGCTCAAATTTGATATGTAGATACCGATGGTACCAGGGTGTGTATAAGTCTTGAAAAAATTACAAAAATCGATTCCAGGTGAGAATGTGATCGATAAAGTCGTGCGAACATGCATTTGAATGCGCAAGTACATCAGCTGTTGCGATTGATACTACACATATGCAAGAAAAATGCATGTGCAGTTTGTGCAAAAAAAGCCGGCTGGCTCGAAATAATGCCACAAAATGCAGTATATTTAAGAAACTAAAAATGTAAGATGCAAAAGAGATATTTTCTTCAAACTTGGCATGAAGGATGGAAAGACTATTTGGTTTCTCCAAGAAGTTATTTTTTGGCCTTAACTTTGTTTAACAAAACCCAAAATTTTATTGAAATAAAGGCATGCTTAATTATTTTTTAATGGAAAGAAAACACTGATTGCTTTTTATTCAGCAGATATGATTCAGCACTGTCCATTGGACGGGGGTGGGGTGGGGGGCGTTTTGCTCATATATATATATATATATACACATACATACATACATACATATATATATATATATAAAACTATATATATACATACATATATTTATATACATACATTTATATACATATACTAGCAGTATCACCCGGTGTTGCTTGGGTTTGTTTCGACCCTTTAGAATTGGAATTTTTGAAAAGTAAAAATTTTGCATTATGCAACTTGTTATTCTCTTCAAGTGAACATTTTTCCAGTTGAAATACACCGAAAAATGGTGACACAGCAGTCAAAAATCGTAAAGAATAGGGATTTTCATAGAAAAAAAGCACCTTTTTGACGTAAATAATTTTTGGTGTTAACATGGTCCAATTTGAATTTTATCTTCTACAGAATGAAGAGCAAGCCTTCTTCTATCATACTTTCAATTTTAGTCAACTTGCGCTGCAGAGTCTCGAAGGAGATAGTGTTAGTTGAAGGCTACCAAACCTGCCACACACAGACAACTTCAGCTTTATATATATAGATTTGCTACATACTACTTTCCATCCTTAATAATGAAACTTGATAGATCCAAAAGTTAAACACACAGACACACACACACAAGTTGAGTTTTATATATATAGATTTCTTAACGGGGATTTCAGAGGAGAGTTTCAGGGAGTCGCTGGCGATGTATCATGATGATAAAAAATCCGGCCTGCTAAAATTTGGTTAGTGATTCAAACTGCAGACTCAATGCAAAATGGTCACATTTAATTCAAAGCGTTAAAAATGCTATAAAAACAATTGGTATGTGTTCACAAAGTCCAAACGATTAATACGAAAAAACCCTCTCGAAAATTCATTTCTTTGCTGAATTTCTACAATGTTTACGGCGATTCGTTTTTATAACTTGATTTTTTATTTTTCATGCAATTTATGCATGCTTGCACGCGTGGTGAACACAGTTCATGTCAAACAGCTGACTGAGTAAAGTTCACTATTCAATGCATGGGATAAGGCCTCAACAAACACATTATCTATTTTTGCACTTGCGAGATGAATTTCAGAACAGAAATAGCGCAGTTCAAGTTTCATTCGCCTAAACTTTAAGTGACCCATTTTTGGTGGTTCTACGATTTGTTGGCTAGGAGGAGATGTGCTGGGAAGTTAAACACACAGACACACACACAGATACACACACAGACACACAAGTTGAGTTTTATATATATATATATATATATATATATATACGGAGATGTACTTGCATAGCAAGTGATTTGATCTGAGATCGTGTGCTGAAACGATACATGTATGTATGTATGTACGTATGTACGCCTGTGTGTATGTATGTATGTATGAATGTATGTATATGTACGCACACACACACTATAAACTTAAAGCTATAAACATGTAGTGATGGATAGATGTAGACTGACCATTCATCACAACAATATCAAATTTTAACTTTCCCCCCTCCCCGCCGAAACTAGGAAGTGATTTATGACCCTCACCCCCACAACAAAACTCTAAAACCTATTATCAGTCACTTATCTCTATATCACAAAACTTTTGTTTTATTATTACTTATCTTTTTTCTTTTTTTTTCTTTTCTCTCTTACATCTAGTTAGTTCAGGTTATATATATATATATATATATATATATATATATATATATATATATAATATATATATATATATACACGTATGTATGTGTGTATGTATGTATGTATGTATGTATGTATGTATGTATGTGTGTATGCACGTACATACGCATGTGCGTATGTATGCATATGTGCACGTGTGATGAGTGGTCAGTCTACATCTATCCATCACTACAGGTTTATAGCTTTAAGTTTATAGTGTGTGCGTGCATATACACACACATACATACATACATACATACATGCATGCATACATACATACATACATACATATACACATACATACATACATACATACATACATACATACATATATACATACATACACACAGACGTACGTACATACATACATACATGCCAGCATGCATACATGCGTGTATACATACATACATACATACACACATACATACGTACATATATATAACGAACTAACTGTTACTGTCTCAGATGCAGCACGGATTTTTGTCAGTGAACAGGTAGCGGTCTTAAAGCGACGAAAATATTTTGACAAATTAAACTTAAATGTTGAAGTGAATCGAACGGCTTTTTTGTGTTTCTTAAATGGCTTACAAACACCTTCCACACTACAATTGTATATATATATATATACATAAAGAGTGTATAAAATATTTGTATACACAAAGAGGAGACCATTGACAGGACTCCTTACATGCTAAAAAGGCCAGTTAAAACCCAAACTACGAAAGAGAGAATTCGTGAGGCACACTGTTATAACACTAGAATGAACAAAAAAATGTCTTTTGTTTGTTTGTTCTAGTGTTATTACAATGTACCTCATGAATTCTCTCTTTCGTAGTTTGGGTATTAACTGGCCTTTATAGCATGTAAGGAGTCTTGTCAATGGTCTCCTCTTTGTGTATAAAAATATTTTATACACTCTTATATTCTTAAAAATATGGTATGTCTTAGGACTTTTATTTATGTATGCTAACCACTGGTAATAAATTGTTTTAATTTATTATCCTCATATTTACGATTACATATTTATTATATCATACCTTGATACTGTGTGGACTAAGATGACAGGCCACTGGTATTTATAGAGTGTTACACACTTTCGGTATGCAAATTAGGGACTCCTTCATAGAGCAACTGTTGTATTTGTTGAATATGTAAACAGTTTGGCTGTTTACACAAAGCCACAAAGTATGCCAAATTTACTGCTTTTAGAGTTGTAGCCAATTTGAAGAAAAGTTACGATGTTCAGAGAAAGCCTCACAGTCTTTGTAGCGACCTTAAACACACACCTCACATCTTAACAGGATTTGTAAGGTCAATTGAGTCAAACCCATCAAAATCGATGGTGAAGTTGGCTCAAAATCAAGGAATCAGTAAAATGACCATTTCTAAGTCTCTGAGATGAGACCTTATGAAATCACATGTGAGAAGACACCGTAACATCCTAACTATTCACTCCAAAGCCATTCAAAGTGAAAGAAGTCCGAAACTTCTTAGTCATCTGGAAACATCGTGACAGAGACGTCTGCATCTTTGTGGATGAAAAGAAGTGAGTATGTATGTGTGTGTGTGTGTATATATATATATATATATATATATACACACCCAGAACCATGCAAACCATCAAAACTCACAAGTGATAGTGTACAACCCTTCTCAAGTTCCTTCAGCTATGCATAGCAAGAATCTGGCTTCCATTAAGATCTTTAGAGTTGTTGCAAGTGATGGGAAATTGATGCCTCCTCATTTTATTGAAGCGGTTCTTAAAATAAACATAGCAGAGTATCTCAGAATCTTAAAAGATTTATTGCTTTAGATTAGGAAGCATTATTATGCAAGTTGAGTCATGTTTGTACAGTACTCTGCACCCACTCATTCTTCAAAAACAATGCAAGAATTTTGAAGAGGAATTACCCATAATGATATCTAGCCTCTAGCTCATCAGATTTAAATCTGTGTGATTTTTGGCTATGAGGCACAGTTGAAACAATATCCAATGCAATTTCACACAACTGTAACTGTGTGTCTTCACTGAAGGCTTCAATCAACCAAGCATTCAGTGAAATGAAAGGGAAGAAATACTTAAGACATGCACATCATTTTGTAAAAGAATTGAACTGGTAAAGAGATCAAATGGCGGTCACATTGAACTGAAATAAGTGCTAAACACTCCACAATAAATTGGCATAAACATAAAATTTGCAGTGTTTGATATTTCCTAGTTAAACCAATTATGATACAAATATTTAAATGATCTCCATTTACCTGTTAAAGCCTCTCTCTCTCTCTCTCTGTGTATATATATATATAAATATATATAATACACACACACACATACAGAGTCCCATTGATCAACACTTTCTAAATAGAATATAGTTGAAATCATGTATATGAGTAGCAAAGTTGTTAATTGCACAACTATGCTTGCACCATGCTGTGCTTATACATACATACATACATACATACATACATACATATATATATATATATATAAGAACATATATATATAAGAACAATATTGTAACAACCCTGGTATAACTGTATGTTTATATATATATCTGTTTGTATTGATTGTGGTTTTTAAATTTACAAAATTAAATCTACCGTAATGAATTGTTTATATTGTATTGTAATATATGATATACTGGAATCTACTATATGTATAGTGTTGTGAAGATTACTCTAAATCTAATGATATTGTTATTATTGATAAATATAATAATCATCATCATCCGCTTTCCATGCTAGCATGGGTTGGACGGTTCAACTGGGGTCTGGGAAGCCAGAAGACTGCACCAGGCCCTGTCTGATCTGGCAATATTTCTACAGCTGGATGCCCTTCCTAACGCCAACCACTCCATGAGTGTAGTGGGTGCTTTTTACGTGCCACCGGCACAGGTGCCAGACAAGTCTGGCAAACGGCCACGATCGGATGGTGCTTTTTATGTGCCACCGGCACGGGGACCAGGCGAGGCTGGCAATGGCCATGAACGGATGGTGCTTTTTACGTGCCACCGGCACTGGTTACTCAGCTGCAATTTCCATTGATCGATTTCGATTCTTATTCTCACTTGCCTCAACAGGTCTTCACAAGTAAAGTTTTGTGTCCCAAGAAGGGAAGGTATGCGTAAGTGGACTGGCTACATCCCGTGTAGAAGGCCACGGGTTATGGTCTCACTTGTCCAGCTGGGTCTTCTCATGCACAGCATACTTCCAGAGGTCTCGGTCTCTAGTCATTTCCTCAGTGAGACCTAAAGTTCGAAGGTCGTGCTTCACCACCTCGTCCCAGGTTTTCCTGGGTCTGCCTCTTCCACAGGTTCCCTCAACCACTAGGGTGTGGCACTTTTTCACACAACTATCTTCATCCATTCTCGCCACATGACCATACCAGCACAAACGTCTCTCTTGCACACCACATCTGATGCTTCTTAGGTCCAGCTTTTCTCTCAAGGTACTTACACTCTGTCGAGTGTGAACACTGACATTACAACCTGAACACTGACATTACATCTTGAACACTGACATTTAATAATAATAATAATAATATTAGTAATAATTAAATATATTGTTTATGTAGTCATGAGCATGGACGTATGTATATGTTCCAGTATATATGTATATATATGTATATGACAAATGGTCTATTTGCTTGGACCTATTGTTTAATTGTGCTTATTTATGTATTTATACACATGTAAAGGTGTATATACTTTGCTTATTTATGTATATATATATGTGTGTATGTGTATATAGATATTTGTTTATATATATATTAAATTGTACGTGTATCCTGTTTCATGTATTTATATTTTGAAAGTTCTTTATAATCTCTGATGAGGCCTATGGTTAAATATAAGTACCCTATTTTTAAATACCTACAACCTCAATATAATTGACAACTATAGGCACTGTAAAACTACTTTTTTCCATAGGCTGAAACAGCTGTAAGAGTGATTTTAATGATTTCAATATTTTATATTAAGATTTTTATAATTGTATTCTTATCTTAGATGTATTGAATTATAATATATATATGTATGTTATTAAGGTTCTCGCTTTTGTTAAATAAATAAATAAGTCAACATTCTAATATCCGAAAGCTGATGAACCAACTAAATTGCTTCACCATTTTCTTATTTATATTATATATATATATATATATATATAATATATATATATATATATGTGTGTGTGTGTGTGTGTGTGTGTGTGTGAGTGTGTGTGTGTGTTTACGTATGTATGCACTTGTGTGTGTGTAGTGAGTGTATATTATATATATTATATATATATATATATATATATATATATATGTGTGTGTGTGTGGTGTGTGTGTGTGTGTGAGTGTGTGTGTGTGTTTACGTATGTATGCACTTGTGTGTGTGTAGTGAGTGTATATTATATATATATATATAATTCTTTAAATTATTTCAGTTTTTCTCAGGCTTACCTTTTGAAGTTCTGATTGGTTTTCCTTGTACTTGTAGAGCCATCTGGCTAAGTATTCAATAGGGTCCAAAGGTTGTTTCAGTATAATTTCCGTTAATGCTTTCGTCAATGGAACACCAAGATTATCAATGATGTATTTGCTGTCTATACATCCTTCTGGAAGGACTATGTCTACCTTCGTGTCTAACATCATGTAATGGTCTCTGAGGCTAAAAAGAGAATACTCACTTTTATAATTTGCTTATCTTTTTCTCTCTGACACACACCCACTGTTTTATAGATTAATAATGGTAAGTCTGATCTAACACACAACCAAAACCTTGTTAAGTCCAAGATGTAACCTTTGTTGCCTTAATCCATATAGCTGTAAATAGGTTCTATGTTTTTGTATAGTTTATTATTGTAAGAAATAGAAATATTTTAAAGTGTTTGGGTCACTCATTATTCACTGCCAGATATAAGGTAGACTGTATGATTGATGACAATGATGATGATTCTTGCTTACTTGTATCAGAATTGCTTTATTTATAAATCTTTATGTTTCAATATTTTCTGAGCATGAGGCAGTGAGCTGGCTGGGTTGTTAGCATGCCATGCAGAATGCTTAGCATCATTTTGTCCATCTCTATGTTCTGAGTAAATTCCACCAAAGTCAACTTTGCCTTTCATCCTTTTGGAGTTGAAAAAGTAAGTACCAGTTGAGCACTGGGGTCAATGAAATCAACTTACACCCTAACCCCAAACTTGCTGGCCTTGTACCAAAATTTGAAATTAATATTTCTGAGCATGATCTCAATATGGTCAACAGTGTTAGTAAAATAGATACCAGTTATTTTTCTCTCACAGAAACAATTTTTTTATTCTAGTTTTGTGTTGCAAGTTTTATTTCTCCATTTTTTCCTCCCATTCTTCTCTCATTTCTCTTCCAACAGAATCTGACGCCTATACCCTCACACACATTTTGACCACAACCTCTACATTCCTCTTGCCTTCCCTTTCACTTCCTACACATACCCACTGCCACCTCCTTTCTTCTTTGCATACAATATAATTACACAAACACACCATCCACCCACACCTTCACTATCCAATGCTTTTACACTTTCACACTTGTATACATCTACTCATACATCCCCTCTTAAAAAAACAATATATACACACACCTCCCTACGCTTTATGTCTATCTCAATACATGGATATACTCCTCTACGCACACACACACACACACCTGCTTCTCCCTCCTCTCTTCTCTTTGTAGAACCACATTCCCACCTGGCCCTTAACCCCTTTATCCAATTTTTTTTCCTTTAATCGCTTTTCTCTTTAACACTTCTTATATACTGTTCTATGTTTCCCTTTATCTACACTGCCCTTGCCAGGGCATATTCCATGGACCATGCCTCTGCTCTTTCTCCCTGCACTCACCCTGCCGTTGTCCATCTCCTGTTTCTACTTACCTACCACCCCTCCAACGCACTATTCTCCAAGCCTTCCGGTAACTTCAGTCCGACCCCTCCACCTTGCACATCTTTCCCAACGTACCCCTTCCCTCCTTCAAACGAGCCCACAACCTGCATGACCTCTTTGTCCACAGTTTCTTCCCTAACTCCACCTCTCAGCCTGGCTCATTCCCCTGCTCCCACCCATGCTGCTGCACTTGCCCCTACCTCTCCAACACCACCATCCTCACAGGCGCCCATATCGTCCCTATCACATCCCTGTGTTCAGACTGCCTTTGCACAGAGCCCATCTAGACTCCTGCCTTTACCATGAAAAGGAATTAATCTTCTGTCTTTGCTTCTTCGTCTCACATAGGCTTAACTCGCCTCCTCACTTCATCTGACACCTACTTCCTCTCTTCACTCCTACCCACTTCCTCTCTTCATTGATACCACTCACCCTACCCCCCACTCACTAGCACTGACCACTTCCCAGCACCCACACCACCATCAACACACTCACACACGACCTTCAATAGCATCACCACACATACCACTATATGAGCAGCCATACGTTACAGGTGCACACACTTGCACACACACCCACACATCTAAGTCACTAACCCCTATTCACACATACACACACACGCATCTTCATTTGGGATTACCAACACTTTATTATCTCCCTTTCTTTCAATCTTTTTTCTAATCAGTTGCCATGCTTGACTGCTAAATCTGCATGTTTTTTTCATTCTCTCTCAGCTTATTTTCTCGTTCCTTTCTGTTGAAGAACATAGGCTCAAAATGTTAAAGACTTTTTCATTTTCCCAAGTGTCAAACTAATACACCAGCTTGTTGTTTATACACCTGTCTTCTTTTGTTTTTCTATAAATTTCAACTATATATATATTAGCTTTGCTCTATTCGAAAACATGTATGGTTAACTCAGTAAATAGACACTCAAATATTACAATACTTAATCTTGTCCTTCCAAGTTTTCAGTTCAAATACCTTCAAGTTCAACTTCATCTTTTTTTTTTCCTAAGCTCAATAAAATCCATAACAGTAACATAGTAGAGTTCATTCAATCCATTACACCTCTTTTTGGCCCTCATCCCCCAAAAAGAAATAGTACTTTTAGTTTTAAAATAAAGCTTTACTTTCTATATGATTTATAATCCTTTTGAAAACTATCTTCCTGAAATTATTATTTATTATTGTATGCTTTATAGAGGTGTGTGCTGGCCAATGGCCTACCATTGGTGAAATGCTCAGCACCAATGTTCTTCTACATTCAGTATAGGATTTGTAGCCAATTATTGAATTGAAATTAAAAAGTTATGTGAGGACGAAACCTTAAATTAAGTTTGGTTTGTCATTATGAATAAATATAGTAAAGTGGCAAGCTGGTAGAATTGTTAACGCATCAGACAAAATGCTTAACTGCATTTCAGCCGTCATTATGTTCAAATTCTACCAAGGTTGTGTTTGCTATTCATCTTTTTGGGGTCAATGAAATAAGTACTAGTCAAGTACTGGGGATCAGTATAATTGTCTACCCCCACCCCATTTCAGGCCTTGGTCCTATATTAGGACAGTTTGATGATCCTAAAATGTATGCTCAAATCAGACAATAAGCCATGCCTCTAGGGTTAGGCACTCTTGTTAATAAGGATAGATTCTTAAGAAAAGAAATTTTCTACTTATATCCAGTTTGCAATGACATTTAGTGAAATTCTTCTGGTACTTTTTGTATGATATTTCAAGAAAGGGTTATTGTTACCTCTCACTACTTCTACTGTTTCTTCCTCAATTGTGTATATTGCATATGTTGAGGGAATGGGGGAAATGTATTGATTTAGTGATTGTCTTCAACTGTCACAAGAAAGGTGTATCCCTTAGTTTACAGTCTGAAGTATAAAATTTTCTAAACAAAAGGTAAAGTCTGATTCATGCATAATAAAATTTAGTACAGTTTATAATATGTATGCTTATATTATTTTGAGTCTTGGTTGGGTTTAAAGATTAGTGTTTTGTAGTTAGAGTTTATGGTCAGGTTTGGTTTTAAGTTTAGAGATAAGAGTTCAGGATTAGAGTTAGGGTCACAGCTAGAAAGCTGAAGTTACATTAGATTTAAATTTCTTGGCACAAAGAACCAAAATAAACTGGACTTTTGGGGTGTGGGCGATATGCCATGCTTGAGAAAACCCATCAAGCCAAGTGAAATCATAGTCATGGCTGTTGCCAGTGTTGCATAACTGGCATCCATGCTGGTGGCATGTAAAAAGCACTCTTTGAATGTTGGGCCTCACAGAGGCAGTGACAAGAGACAGAAACCTTTGGCAATATACCTTGCTTGAGGAAACCTGTCTAGCCAAGTGAGAGCATAGTTGTAGCTGATGCTGGTGTACGTAACTGGCACCTGTGCTGGTGGTACATAAAAAGCACCCTCTACACTCTTGGAGTGGTTGGTGTTAGGAAGGACATCCAGCCATAGAAACCATGCCAAGTAAGATTGGAACCTGTGCAGCTCTCCAGCTTACTAGTTTTCAGTCAAACCATCCAACCCATGCCAGCTTGAAAAACGGATGTTACATTATGAAGATGATGATGATGATTTCAGACTGTAACATATGGGGTGCACCAAGACAAAGTTAAAAGGCAATCCTTCTTTATTGGTATAAAGTGTCAGTATGAGGGGGCAAGGTCATTCATCTTTTTCAGCCAAGCCTCTTTATCTATGTCATAAAGGAAAGTTATATGAGTGAATGATGTTGTCTACCAGTACAAAAGGATTGCCAGTTAAAAAATTAATGGAAAAATGGGAACTGTAAACAAAATATTTTAACTTTGTTTGTTCAACCTATGACAATTATTTACATAAAAACGGCAAACTGTTTTTTTATGCTTTATTTACTTTACAAACTAATTTTAAAAGTTATATCCTAGAGTTTAAACTCCAAAAAAAGAAAATGTTCAAATGGAAAATAAGTTAGTCAGTTCCTATGTACATGCAAAAATATGCAGTATAAAAAAAAAGTGGGGAGACTAAACTGTAACTATATGCCTACAAAAAAGTGAGATGCTCATAGCTGTGTAGTGGGAATATTTGGCAATCAGATCGCTATAGAGAATATTTTATGTTGAGCTTTTTGATTTAGTCAAGTTTTGTTACTTTCATATCCTGTGCCATTTTCCCATGATTCTCTTTCATTTGACCTAAATATTTTGAAGTTTTATTGCATTTCTGATCTTTCTGATGTTTAAGAATAGATATCTATTCAATATGACGGCTGGATGTTTTAATTAATTTTTTTTAACTAAACACTTTGAAACTTCGGATACTGGTAGAATGTGTACACAATAGGCAGAAGTTATAGACTGACAATGGCCAAATTTGTGTTTGATAAGTGCCAATGATATATATATATATACATATATGCTGATGATATATATATACATATATGAGTAAAAATAATTTCATCTTGCAATTGAACCAATGAAACAGCCTCTACCTGGTCGCTCGACATGCTAAAAATAGCAGCCAAAGTATCCCCCTACCTACATGCACATTGTATGTAATGTCCTAGATTATCCTTAAAAAGACAGGCTAGAATGTCTTTGATGATAGCTTTGCTGTATCAGGATTGATTTGAGGCTAAATAACAACAAAATTATGGTCCTTAGTGAAAATCGTGCAGATAAAAAGATCAATGAGGGTGGGGGTGAAATTTACGAGGATTCCACCTCACCCTACCCCGTTTTTCGGACCCCAAAAAGGGTTTTGTAGCATATTAGGAGGTCACAGGAATTCATTCAATAAAAAATAAAATAATTTCCAATGATTCCGGGATGAAAGGGGGCGGCGGTCCCCCACCCAATCCCACCCTTTTTTTCCGAACCAAAATAAGGGATTTGCAGCATATTAGGAGGTCAGGGTACTTGATTCCACGCAAAAAATCCAAGTATTTTTTCTTAGTGAAAATCGTGCGGGTGTTAATATACCATAATTTTGTTGTCATTTAGCCTCAAATCAACCCTGATACAGCAAAACCTATCATCAAAGACATTCCACCCTTCAGCAAACCGTCTTATAATCTAGGACATTACGTACAATGGGCGTGTGATTTATGTAGGAGGTTACTTTGGATGCTATTTTTAGCGTGTCGAACGACCAAGTAGAGGATCTTTCATTGGTTCGATTGCGTGATGAGATTTTTTTACACATATATGTATGTATATAAATTATCGGCATATATGTATATATCTATCATTGGCACTTATCAAACACGAATTTGGCCATTGTCAGTCTATAACTTCTGCCTATAATTAATGTGTGTATGTGTGTGTGTGTGTGTGTGTAATATATATATAATATATATATAATATATATCATCGTATTCTCAATGTTCGCAAACAGCAGCAGTAATTTTCTTTAGCTGAATACATGTCATTGATTGGTTAAAATTACTCAAATACGATAACTTTAACACGAAATAACTTATAAAAACAAAATTTTGTCAAAAACGTTAAGAGTAAACTCTGTTCTACATGACGCATTCTACTAGTATCCGAAGTTTCAAAGTGTTTAGTTTTAAAAATTAATTAAAAAACCTGGCCGTCATATTGAATAGATCGTTGATGTGAATGAATCTACTTTCAAAGGTAATTCTGGAGAATTAAAGAGGCAGATTTACCTTATCTTACTCATTTTGCCCCAGCCAAATTTGTCTTTTATATGCTCCAAGAGAACGATAATAATTTTCTAAAATAGTGTTCTGAATATGTTATAATTTTTTTCACTGCATTTAAGGAAGGTCATTTGTAAAACAGACAGTGAACATTTGTAAAAAATATTTTTTTCTCAAAGTCAAAAATGCAGTAAAAACTCCTCACTGTGCCTCCTCCCCCAGTTCTAAAACGAAGAATGTTACAGTATAATATAGTGGCTGCTATTTCTAGCTCATCGAGCGATTTATCGTTAGACTGAGAAACTAATGGAAAGGCTATGGATGAATCGTTGTTTCATCAGAGTATGCTCAAACACCCTACCGAAGTATAATCTCAGCTCTGGTTATCACAACGTGCGTAAAGTGATTTTTAACAAAAATTTGAGTTAAAATAGCAATGAAGGAAGTCACATGTGGTCGCTTGATGTAATAGATATAACATGCAAGTCTTCCTCAAATGACAACCCATCGTCCCACAAATAGAAAATGAGCTGACATGCAGTCCCACACACAATACGTATATGTGTGTGTAGAGAGAGAGAGAGAAAGAGAGAGAGAGAGAGAGAGAGAGAGAGAGAGTGTGTGTGTGTGTGTGTGTGTGTGTAGACGACAAAACTTTCGAAGGTCTCCAGGTTCTAGGCTGACTTAAGAACTAAACAACAATCCAAATAGACTTTCTATTTTGCTATCGTTTATATTCATCATGTAGACTTAATTTTCTTTTGCCCCTTACATGTGTGTCGTATTTTGAAATTCTTAAACGAAAATACACAATAAACTTACGCAATGTAGTGCTAAATTTTCTCTTGTGAAAAGCGTGAGTTTTGTAACGTTGTTATTCTCTGTACAAGTTGATGAATTGCAGTTGCTAAGCAACCTCATAAGGGAGATAACTTCCGTAAATTATTTGGATAGTTTAATGATTGGGTTTTTGTTAAACCTCAGGTTAGCCAATAATCAAATGTATTCCAATAAGATCACATTAACTAATTTATCTTTCCCTTTTAGAAGTGGATGTGGTTTGATTTGAGGCAGATGTGCCTGTGTTTTGTAGTAGGTTGGTCGACCACATACATAAACTCTCAAGCTGGTGCGTAAATTTGGAAAGGGTTTCAGTTACCTACAAATGGTAACTTAATATCTTATAGATCACGCAAACCCGGAAAGTGATAGTCTGAAGTCTAGTAAAACCGAAACATGTCCATAGCAATCACTTTACTAACAGAGGTTTCCCCACTAAGCATAGAAATACAATTTTCTGTAGAATTAATCCATAATTTTTTGCAATTATTTCCCTCATTAATAATCGATACTAAGCTTGTTTTTCATCTCCAACTTAAAGGTTAATTTCAAGTCATTAAAACTTGTTGGTATATATCATTCAAAAACATCAACTCCCCTTGAACTATCCAATTTCAGGTCTCCATGTATTATTTCTCTTTGTTCACAGACTGTATTAAGGAATGTGCACACTAGGTAATTGGCCAAAAAATGCATGTTATTTTGTGTAGGTTGTGGTTGTGTATGTAGGCCCACTCCCTAGTGCATTGGGTGGCCTATAATGCTGTTATGGCTTAAAGTGTCAACCCAATTTCCAGGAAATTTAACACTTGCAAAATTAAGCAAGGCCTTGAATATTGATGAGATTGATCAAAATGAGAGTTGAGTTTATATTTCAATTGTAAATTTCCTCAAGCTCTCTGAGTCAGTTTATCCTGGTCTGGAACTAACAATCCCAGCAGCCCCTTCCTCTGTTATTGTCATTCATTTCCATATTTAAAATGCAAGGATGTTGCCCACTGAGTAGGAGGAAGCATGAACAGAAAAAAAAATGAAGCAGGTAGAAGTATTTATGTCAGCCCTGACACTGAATAGTTTGGATCAGGCTAACTGAAGTGAGTTTAACAGCCACCAAACTTTTATATTTCTCACAAATTAGATCATAAAAAAATTGTAGGGATGGCGAGAGCCTAAATGAAGGACTAGCCCTAAGAAAGCATACTAACATAGTGATTGATGAATAATCTATAAATATACAAAAACTTCGATGGGTTTCAATTTCATTGATGTTTTGAAGAATTCTTTAAGCTTCAAGGTCTTAGAGGAAAAAAAGTAGTTTGAAAGGAAGATCAGAAATTGAACTGAAAAAGAACCATACTGATAGAGAAGGAAACCATAGTTTCGAAGATGATCAGCTAAGAATTCAAAGTTCAGATTTTGAACCATTAAACAAGTTCCTCTGTCAACAACTTCACTCTAAACAAGCATCACCAAATTACTAGACACTCAGATCCAAGTCAGACACCCATCTAGTGATGTCATCTATGTCCATTTCAACTGGAGCAAGATTAATGAGTCACTTGCTGAACTCACAAAATGGAAAAAAATGTACTGGTCATCAGAGGAGAGATGAGAGTGTTCCCAATAAGTTTGCCAAGCAAAGCAGAAGAACTCTAGAGCCCTCTCTTTCACTCAGTTGAGGATGATGTCACATCTGATGATTGAATCAAAGGTGTTTTTGAAATTGAGCTTGTGAAATACTCTAACTACTTAAGAATGTTTTCTTGAAGTTCATGGCTACTTCACATCCCAGTTCAATGTCTGCTTCAAGTTAGTTAAATGGGTTCAAATTTCAAAAAGAGATAATAAGAGACCAGCTACAAGCACCCTTTTGAGATGAGGCATCTCAAAGTTGACCAAACTGCTAAGGGGTGGAGATCACCATTCTAATTACCCCTTTTCCATTTGTATGTGATGCTGGTGAAGGTGAATAAAAGATGGAGTGTGACAGTAGTGGAAGGAAATGTATAGACAAGGATTCAGATAATGTGACAAAGTCAAAGCATGCAGGTTTACTGATACCTGAAGTATTGCTATATTGTTGTTGGAGCATATTTTGAAAAGAAAGAAAAAAATCTACAAAAGTTAAGTCAAATGTACAAGTAGTAAATAGAAAGAAAATAATAACTGAAGACTACTGTTAAAGTGTATAATGTTTGGGTTCAGAAATAGACTCATTAAGTGCAAATAACTTCTAGTTGCTGATAATTTTTATCATTGTGTATTGTAATAAGAAGTTTATCAACACTTTAATAATATTTAGTAATCAAATCATTGCCAATGTTAGCTTTGTGTTGATTGGTAAGATGATATCCTTTTCTAGATAATCCAAGCATTGTTTTTATTATGTAATGTAATAGAAAGTGTCCTTTGTTCAAATCCAACAATAGTTGGCATTGTTTCTCAGCATTTTGGCTATGTTCAAAGTTATATTTATTTCAATTCATCAATATTTCGGGGTCATAGCTCTTAAAAGTAACAGAACAGGAATAGAAACAATACAATGGAGATAAGGTTCGAAATTAGGATATCAGACTCAACTGTAGTTGTGTGGCAAAAAGCTATATTCTAACCATGTATAACAGCACATGAGCCCACATCTGACCTGACCTGAAATTTGAGTTATGTGAAATTATGTGCCTTGAACAAGGATACAACATACTGCCTGGTTCTGCCACCACATTAATATTTCTGTAGTATTACCAACACAATACACACGTAAACACAGGAATAGCTGCTTGATTAAGTAGCTTGCTTTGCGATCATGGATTCAGCCCCACTGCATGGTACCTTGGGCAAGTGTCTTCTACTATAGCCCTGGGCCAACCAATACCTTGCACGTGAATTTAGTAGATGGAAACTAAAAAAATGCTCATTGGATATGTTTGTGTATATTTGTTCCCCACCACCACTTGACAACCAACGTTCCTCTGATTATGTTTATGCCCCTGTTACTTAGTGGGTCAGCACTTTATGTTGTTATAGACTGTCTATTTTTTATTCCTCTGTCATCAAAAAAGGCTTGTTTTCTTCACGTTTCAGCAATGAATTGCAGATTGAAATACATCAGTTGAGGTTAGCCTTATTCAATTGCTGTGGAACTCAAATATTGAGCCTGTTGATGTAACCAAGTTGAAGCAGATGGTTTTCAATTCTGGATCTGGATATTAAAAGAATTTCTGTGATCATCTTGGTTATATAACGGGGTTGGTGTCACCTAACTCCTTCATTTTGTAGCTATTAATTTCAGTTAGTTGGCTAGAGCAAGGTACATCTTAAACTAAATATTTCCTAAATGGCATACACATCCAATAATAGCATCTTCTTCATACAGGTTTCTGCTGTTTTCTTGCCTTTCTTTCACTAAAAAAGCACAAGATGTTGATAATGTCTGTTTGATTCTTCATTTTCGGAGTCATCTCTTTTGCTGTATTGAAGTACAATGAAGTGTCCAGTATCTAACAAGTGTGCATGCACAAGAGACAAACTGACTTATTAGAGTTTAGTATCAACACAAAACTGAATAGACATTTTGGCTAACCTATCATCATCATCATTTAACATTCATTTTCCATACTGGCAATATATATATATATATATATATATATATATACGAATGAAGGAAAATCACTTAAATGGGTCATTGACATGAATTTGAATGAGTCAGATGGGTCATGTACTAAGTGCAGAAAGCAAAAATAAATTTTTAACTGAAATTTCACTTTTAGTTGGAGAAGAAAAACAGCTAGCTATTTTAATCAAAAGAAATAGGACATCTTTACTTTAAACCATAAGGAGTGAAAAGATTTTCAAGGCCAGAGGCAAATTGCAAATACAAAAGAACTTGTTGAGCATATCTGTAGTGTGTACAATAAGAAATCTTGAAGCAGTTTCAAAGTTTGAATACTTAATGTTGAAATATCTTAATGTTGGGTTTATATCAAAAATAGTGAAACATTTTTGTTTTTTCTATTTCTTTGCAGGATACACTAACAAGAATGCTTGTCCACCTTCAACTTTTTTCAACCCAGTACCATGGAAGCCTTTAGTAATACCAGTTAAAACTAATAGGAATGAAAATGAAAATAATTATAAAGAAGAAAGAAAATGCAACAGGGAAATCTTGTTTTTGTAAATCGCAAATAGAAACTGATATGTACATAATGTGTGGTATGTATGGATGGATGGATGTTCATTTTCTTTCTGAAAAGTGAGAGCAGGTCAATTCCAAGTTACAAGGCTCTTCTTTAATTGTTTAGCCACAGGTCACCCTGATGTAGCAAACCTAAAATGAAAAATGTTTCAACTATGACCAATGATATGTTGTTATATACAAATGAAGCAGACAGATTTTTAAACATGTTACTTTACTTTGCCATCTTGTTTACCTTTTTTTTAAATCTTGAATCATGTGATGTTCTTTTTTAAGGCACACACAAAGGGACATAGGTGTTCTAAATATTAAATTGAATCATCATGTTACAATCGTCCTGTCATTTTTTTACACAGTATATCTAAGTTTATATTATATGGTATATACTTCTCTTTTAAGCAGGTTGGGGGAGATTCAGTTATCTCTTGCAATTCAAGTGACTGATTGATTCCCTTTGTTGGTTTGTTTTTCCAGTTGACTCCCAGTAGTTACTACTATCTTTCCTGATCCTCCATTCCCATCCTTTCCTTTAAAGGATACCCCCAATCTCAATATGTTACTACCGAATATACAGTCAACATTATTAGCTACTTTGGCTACACCTTCACCGTCATGATATGCTGAAAAGCTTCCAGATTCCGTGATGCATTATACAAAGATGACTGAGTTGCAGACAACTTCCATTAGTATTTTCTGGACATCTCTAACAATACCTAATGTGTCTTCAAACTCATAACATGATACTTGAACGTGTGCAGTCATTCTTCTGACTACTTCTCAGTATGTGGTGTTCTCTAATACTTTGGCTCTGAAAGAAACCTGCAAACAGAAAGGAAAATACCTCATCTTCTACCTGGAAACCTCTTCTCTGTAAGGTTGCTCTGATCTAGAGTCATGGTGTGAACCTGTGAAATGGTGATAGTGATGTATCCTCTAGTGGCGCATGCAAATACGAGGGACGTTCAATAAGTAATGCCTCTGACCCACTTGCAGTTGTTTGATCTAGCTGAAATTTTGCATGTGCAATCATTTATATCTCTATAGAGTAAGTGGCAAATTACAGCTCTGAATTAATTGTGGTTTCTGATTTACAGGTGTTTGAACCGAGTCAAGTGTGAAATGGAGCCTGTTGAGTGTCGAGCAGTGATCCAGTTTTTGTATTTGAAAGGACGCACACCACGGGAGACTTTTGATGAAATGAAAGTAACTAATGGTGATGATGCCCCATCATATGACCTTGTAAAACGGTGGCATCGTGAATTCAAACATGGTTGGAACTCTGTGGAAACACCTCCCAGATCTGGTCGCCCCCCCCCCTTCTGCCATTGATGAGGCATCTGTCCGTCAAGTTGAGGCTGCCATGTTTGGAAGATCGACGCATAATTATTCGCCAAATAGCCCATGAGGTCAAGATTAGTACCGGGTCTGTGGAAACTATCATTCATGACTATTTGCATATGCAAAAGGTGTCTGCCAGATGGATTCCCAGGTTGCTCACGCCTTTCCAGAAGCAAGAACACGTCGAGTGCTCGAGGGTGAATTTGGAGATGTGCCAAGAAGATAAGTCAAAATTTTTCAAAAGACTGATTACACAGGATGAAACCTGGGTCCATCACGATGATCCAGAGACCAAAGCCCAGTCAATGCAGTGGAAGCACCGTGACTCACCCCCTCCAAAGAAGGCAAGGGTGCAGCCCTCTGCTGGCAAGGTCATGCTCACAGTCTTCTGGGACCAGGACGGAGTAGTGATGATAGATTTCTTGGCAAAGGGTACCACAATTGCAGGAGCCTATTATGCTTCACTTTTGAGGAAATTAAGAGAAGTTATCAAAATCAAGAGGCAGGGCAAGATCAGCAAAGGCATCCTCCTCCTGCAGGACAACGCTCCGGTCCACAACTCGCTTGTCGCCAGATCAGAAGCACAGGCGTATGGCTATGAACTCCTCCCCATCTCCCTACTTTCCTGACCTTGCACCCTCTGATTTTCACCTCTTCCCAGTCATGAAGTTGTTTTTGAAAGGAAAGCGTTTCCCAGATGATGCAGCCTTGATTTCTGAAGTCACATTCAGGTTGGAAGACCAAGCTGGGGTCTTCTACAAAAACGGTCTCCAGAGCTGCATCAAACAATGGGAGAAATGCGTGACTCTGGCTGGTTCTTATGTAGAAAAAGACTAATAACTGTGCCAAGTTTCGTTACTCTACTGCTATGGGAAGTGGGTCAGGGGCATTACTTATTGAATGCCCCTCGTATATTCTGTTCAATCAACATCCAACTCTATTTGCATTACGTCTGTTAAAAGATCTAGATGAACTTCCTACTGAGTTCAGTTGGTTTTAATCCTGACATTACTATACTCATGTGTTTGGTACAAGCAATGGCTTCAAGTACTTTGCTGGTGCTGATACTCTATATATGGGTGGCATCTCTGCTATGGGTCCAAACATATTTAAACAATTTCATGTCATCTGTGTACCTTTTAATGCCATTACTTCAGTGTACACTCTTCTTCCTAATAACTTCTCATACCACATATGAAGAGCTTTCAGGCTATACTGGATAAACGTGCAGATCTGAACTATGATATCAGTGTAGAAACCATGATGTCTGACTTTGAAGATGGTGCACTGAGAGCTATTTTTGCAGTCTTTGGCCACAACATGGAGAGCAAAGGTTGTGTAGCAGTGATTTGAACTCAAACCACTTGGTAACTGAGCCGACATCATGATCAAACCACAGTGGTTTCACATGATCAGTCTATTAAGCAGCCGATCAGCATCACTTCAGACCAATCAACAACAACAAACTACATTAACATCTGCTACAACAGTTGTTTCTATGATCCTATGCAGTCCGATTAGTATAGGATCCATGAACTGGCTCTGGGAACATAGTATTATAACAATGCTGAATTTCATTCATTTTTTAGGTACAGTTGATGTTCTACATTTTTTTTTTTTTTGCCTCTTGATGATGTTAATGAGGGTATAAGATACTTCAAAAACTGTCATTCCACAAAGATCTACCTGAAACTAAGGAGTTGCTCATTTACTTTGATCATAGTGGCTCATTCCAATTGATTCTGATACCTTTGAGTTTGCTCCTCACCTATTGAGTGTACATAATGCCACTATGAGCACAATTATCCAGCAAGATGCTGTTTGTAATCTATCCCAAAGAAGAGTTCCCAGACATAATGGACTCTATGTGTATATCACAGGATAGAGATTTTTCTATTCTGTATATAAAAAAAGTTTGGCTCCTTTTTCTGGCAGGTCATGCAATAACATACAGGCTCCGTCGTTGGTATGTCTCAGTAATAAGTTTGTTGTTATTTAGCCTCAAACCAACTCTGATACAGCAAAACCTATCATCAAATACATTCCAGCCTTCAGCAAACCATCTTTTTTGGGATAATCTAGGACATTACATACAATGGGCGTGTGATTTAGGTAGGGGGTTACTTTGGCTGCTATTTTTAGCATGTCAAGCGACCAGGTAGAGGATCTTTCATTGGTTCAATTGCGTGATGAGATTTTTTTACACATATATGTATGAATATATATCACCAGCAGAATTGAAAGAGTAACTTCTGAAGGCAGCGAGCTGGCAGAAACGTTAGCACGCCGGGCGAAATGCTTAGCGGTATTTCGTCTGCCTTTATGTTCTGAGTTCAAATTCCGTCGAGGTCGACTTTGCCTTTCATCCTTTCGGAGTCGATAAATTAAGTACCAGTTACGCACTGGTACTTAATGTAATTGACTTAATCCCTTTGTCTGTCCTTGTTTGTCCCCTCTATGTTTAGCCCCTTGTGGACAATAAAGAAATAAGTTAAAGAGTAAGTCAAAAACTGAGTTTCATGTATTGGCACTTATCAAACACAAATTTGGCCATTGCCACTCTGTAACTTCTGCCTATTATTAATGTGTGTGTGTGTGTATATATAAGTATAATTAGAATTTTGTATGACTCTTACTTACTCTATCTTTTATTTCCCCTCTCATTTTTCTTCCTTTCTCTTGTTCCCCCTCTCTCACATTTCTTGGCCCTCTTTCTTTAACTCTCACTATTTCCCACTCTTTTATCTCCCCTGCATCTTTCCCTTTGTCTGATTTTTTTCTAATCCTTCAATCCCTTTGTCCCCTACCCATCTCTCCTCCTACATGGTGATCAGTGTCTGGCCAGCCATGATCTTTCTTTCTTGGCCTGACTGCCGATCGGATCGATCGTCTTGCGTCCTTCTCCTATATTCCTGCCTTTAGGCTTTCACTTCAAACATGTCAGCTCAATTTGAATCATTTTCAGTGGAAAGGTGCCTGTTGTTATTTCTTGTTTTATTCGTAATTGTGTACCATGTTCTCCATGTTTTTGTTTGCTTGTTTTTTTGTCTTTGTTGCCATACACATTCACTAGCTTCTTACAAAGGGATCTAATTCCCTTAACTTAGACTTTTTTGGGAATAACCAGATCAAACCATCTCAAGTGTAACTGTCCGAAATGGTTGTGACTTCTGGTACTTGACTGTTGAAAGAAAGCCAAGAATGACCCGTCTTTTTTTTTTTTTGCCTGTCCTTCTAATTGTTGTTTCTCTTGTCCACCTTTGTGTCGTCTATCTGTCCGAAAGTTTTAATGCCCTCTATTGCGTTTTTGTTCCATTTATATATATATATATATATATATAATTTTTTCAGAATGTGATAAAAATCCAAAGCTGTGAAAGATTTTAGAACATTTATAAATAGAAGGTATTACAGCTGTTTCCGGGATATTTTATATATCACTTCATCGGAGACGGTATGAGAACATGGTTAAGCAATAGTTATTTTAGATATGAAATAGAGAGTGAAGTGGAGGAATGAAAATAGACGTGAGATATTGCATCTGTAGATCCATTATTTAGGCAGAATGGTATACATATAAGATTCCAATACCTTGTGAGTAAGTTCCAATAGTATTTAAAATTGGTTATTCCAGGTGTAAATATCTATATACATATTTAATATATGCATGTGTATACATCTTCACATATATATTTTCTTCTACTGCTAAACACTCACCTGTCCTCTAACCAACCTAGCCTATATTCCCAAATTCTTCATTCCACCATTTTACTACCCCTCTCTGCCTCTCACTTAGGCTCTATCACTACATACCTATTTCTTTACTACCCACAAGGGGCTAAACACAGTGGGAACAAACAAGGACAGACAAACGGATCAAGTTGATTTCATCGACTTCAGTGCGTAACTGGTACTTATTTAATCGACCCCGAAAGGATGAAAGGCAAAGTCAACCTCAGCGGAATTTGAACTCAGAACGTAGCGGCAGACGAAATTCGGCTAGCCCAGCGTGCTAACGGTTCTGCCCTACCTGACACTCCTTTACTCTTTACATTCTCATACCTCTCTCTCTCTCTCTATCACCCACCACTCCCATTCTGACATTCCTTTACTCTTTACCCTATCATCTTTTTACACACTCATATCTTTCTCTCTCAATCACCCTCACCTCCCCATTCCTGCTATCAATTTATCTTGACTGACCACTAACCACTACACTTTCCCTCTCTTATTCTCTTTATTATCTCTCTCCCTGCTTTTTTCTTTTCTTTATTCTTCTCTTCTTGTTTTGATTTGACATTACATTCCCAATTTTTAAGTCACTTTAAATAAAACCCTTGATTCTATAACACTGTGTACAAACTCTATACTTGGAATGACCAATTTTAAATACTATTGGAACTTACTCATAAGGTATTGGAATCTCATATGTATACCATTTTGCCTAAATAATGGATGTACAGATGCAAATCCCTGCATACCTCACATCTATTTTCATTCCTCAACTTTACTCTCTATTTCATATCTTATTTAAAATAATTATTGCTTAACAATTTTCTCACACTGTCTCCGATGAAGGAATATATAAAATATCCCAGAAACAGCTGTAAGACCTATTTATAAATGTTCTAGAATCTTTCACAGCCTTGAATTTTTATTTCATTCTGAAAAATTTTTTTATATATACACATGCTGATACATGACCTAAGTTGGACTCCTCATTCGCATAATCATCAAACCTGGAGCTTAACGATAGTCTGTCCATAACACTTGCTCAGCATTACCTGACACCTTTGGTCTTATTGACACCATTATCTCTCATAACCTATATATATATATATATATATATATAATATATATATATATATATATATATATGCTCAGTGGTTAGAGTGTTGAGCTTACAATCGTGAGGTTGTGAGTTCGAATCCCGAACTGGGCTGCATGTTGTGTTCTTGAGCAAGACACTTTATTTCATGTTGCTCCAGTTCACTCAGCTGTAGAAATGAGTTGCGACATCACAGGTGCCAAGCTGTATTGGCCTTTGCCTTTCCCTTGGATAACACTGGTGGCATGGAGAGAGGAGGCCGGTATGCATGGGCGACTGCTGGTCTTCCATAAACAACATTGCCTGGACTTTTGCCTGGGAGGGTAACATTCTAGGTGCAATCCCATGGTCAGTTATGACCGAAGGGGGTCTCAGCTCAGCATATATATACATACATATATATATATATATAGATAGATAGATAGATAGATAGATAGATAGATAGATAGATATATGGACACATTCTCATATATGTTGCTATAAAAACATCTCTGGTTATTAAAGAAAGGTTTTGTTAGGGGAGGTTTTCAGTTTCAATTTTTCTGTTGTCGAAGATTCATCGTTTTGTCAATGGACCCAGAAGTTGTTGTTCACAAACAGCAGCAGTAATTTTCTTCAGCTGAATACACGTCATTGATTGGTTAAAATTACTCAAATATGACAAACTTTAACATGAAATAACTTCCAAAATACAAAATTTTGTCAAGAACGTCAAGAGTAAATCCTGTTCTACATGACACATTCTACCAGTATCTGAAGTTTCAAGGTGTTTAGTTTAAAAAAATTAAATTTAAAAAATCTCTATGTCAAATTGAGTTGATCCCATATATGCAATACACACCCCATTCAGACTTCTGACGTCACCACCATCACCAATGTCTTTCACATCACTTACTTTCACCGGGCCTAAGGCCTAATGAAAAGCCATCCCCAGGAGCCAGCTTAAAAGCCGCTCAGGAGGGCGGCTTTTAAGCTAGTATATATATATATATATACACACACACAAATATATATATATTTGTGTCTATATTTGTCCCCACTATCGCTTGATAACCGATGTTGGTGTGTTTACATCCCCATAAATTAGCGGTTCAGCAAAAGATACCGATAGAATAAGTTCTAGGCGTTCAAAGAATAAGTTCTGGGGTCGATTTGTTCGACTAAAAGTGGTGCTCCAGCATAGCCACAGTCAAATGACTGGAACAAGTTAAAGAATAATCCCCCGAGAGTCAACGTGGAAAATTACATCAATTAACCACTAGAATTTAAAATTTCCACAGGTGCAGCCAAACAGAAAAGATCGGTACTTGGCTTAAAAAAAAAGGCTTGGTGTCGATCTCTTCGAATAAAAACCTTCCAGGCTCTAGCATGGCCACTGTCAAATGGGTAAAGCAAGTAAAAGATGTCATGCCACAATACTATGCAAGACGTTTTCATCAGTAGTTATGTATTGTCAATAAATAAATGCTTTTTTCCTTTTTATTTTTCGTAATAAATTGAATAAGAGTTGATTTTTAAAAATTTTAACATTTATATAATGCCATCATTATATATTGTGTACAAGTCATGTATTGTCAGTTAAGTGATTTAAATTTTTGGTTAATGTTTAGAACTTGGTTAATCGTTTCCATTGTAAACATTAACCAAAGTTTTCTCTTGTTTTATTACTTCTTAATGGTATACATTACTGTTCTCAACCACTCCTTGCTGACACAACTTACAATTTCTACTGTTCCCTACTGATTTCAATTCACTATAACATCCTTTATCATTTTTTCTCTCTCCATATTTATTTATGTCACTGCGTCTGTGCTCTTGTATCCACCCACTTACTATATGAGTTCTTGATACTACCTTCTAGTTTCACTTGATGTGTCCTCCTCTCCCTTTCTCACATTTTCTTTAACCTCTATCTTGTTACATACTTTCTTTCTCTTCGTACCCCACCTTTCTCTCCCATTCTTAACTACCTTATCATTTTTCATAAACTCTACTCACATCACCTTTTATTGGCACTCCCTTAGGTCACTCGCTCACGATCTTGCTACCAAAGCATGAATGGTTCAATTATATTCTCTCTCTTTCGGATATAGGGCAAGTCTGTGATTTTTTTTTATTTACTAAAAGGAAATAATCTCTGTATATAAGTAAAAGACGTGTGTGGGAACAAATTTTCCTGGAATATATTAATTACACACACGTACTAATAATTATTCTCACATCTGTATTCTTTTTACCTTTTAAACAAAACGAAGTCCATGCTACAAAAAGAAATAAAAATGTAAGGATCCTCTTTAAGCTTTCGGTGATATAACCATTATATTTGTACAATATTCACGAACTTGACCTGCTAGTAATAGCAGCCATATCTTTCTCAAACCATTCATTACTATATAAAATATTAATGGACGTTCATATTAGGTAATGTAATCCTAAAAATACTATGTCTGTGAAGACTGAGTGATTATGGCTGAAACACCTTTGGTTATAGGTCTGCTCCATCAGAGGACCTGGGATTAAAACAAACTGGATCCCTCGTATTCTTAAAAGAATTTAAACAACTGCATCAACAATATTCCAGCATACCTTGATTTTAGAGGTTGCTTTGAATCATATCACAAATGCAGTTGTTCTCATTTCTATGTTTGATTTAAATTTGAGGCAGACCAAATGAAATCCTTCTTATATCTTGCTGTAAGTGGTGACTTTCATCCAGTTTACTCATTTCATTTCAGAGAAATCTATTTGTAGTTTATGTTACAATCTGTAAGTTCAATAGTTAAATCTATTGATGGTTGATATGCACTTGAATTGCAATTTTTACGTTTTAAACAAAATGAAATGTTCAAGATGACACATAAAACAGAATAAAAAAAATTGAGTAATCTTGCTCTTTGTAAACTAAATAGCTTACATTTGGAAGCTGAATAGCTTACTCTTGTCTTCTTTTTCAATTGTCAGATTTCTCATCAATAAAAAACTAACTGTATATATTAGATTTGAAAAGTACTAACCATACATTAATGGTTTTAAAACCTCAGTATTTATTTTTTTTTAACTGGCTGGAACAGATTTGGTTGTACTGGCCATTAACATTTGGAGACTGTTACTATCATTGGGCATGAAATTTCCTAGGTACATATAATAAACATTGCAATGTTTGTTCTTGATGCTAATAAATGTATATCATCAATGTTTTACATTGCTTCTTTTTCCTTTTCTTAGCTGAAGATCTATTTTATCTTCTAGATTCTGTGTATATTTGATTTAATGATTTCTAACATAACACCAGAAAAGGTTCCCAAGTATTTCCATTTTTATACAGTATACCTGTTCTTACATGTGTACACTCTAATTCTTTGTCAGAATCAATTTTTGAATTACTACCATTTATAAGGGTTTAAAGTTTCAAATAACATTTACTCCAAAACTTAGGAAAGCTATTTCCCCCTAATTTCTACCATAAATAGTTTTAAAAACAGTTGGAAGTTGAAACTTGAACTCTTCAGAATAGTCATAAGTTGATTAGGTAAAGAAAATTGGCATAAGCATGATAAGAAGCTTGGTTCTCAACCACGTGGTTCCAAGTTCAGTCTGACTGCATGGCACCTTGGTCTTTTACTGTAGCCTCTTATTGATAAAAGATAAAAATCAGGGGTCAAGGTTAATTTTGAAAAAATTCAAAGTTTAGGTGACTTTTAATCCATAACAATGCATAAATACCTCATCAACTCTAATTTTAAAGTAGACTTTGAAAAGTTGTAATAGCACTCGAATTGAGTGGAAAAGTTTAAAAAATCGATAAAGTTGATTTTTTTTCTTGATTTCTAAATCACTGTAGCTAGCTTATAACCATATCAGACTACGTGTATTCTGAACATATACCTGGTGGTGAGTCTAGAAATGTAGGATTCTGATTCTTTTCCTTGTTTCAGTCATTAGACTATGACCATGCTGAGGTACCTCCTTGGAGAATTTTAGTCAAACGAATCAACCCAGTACTTAATTTCTTTTTTATGCCAGGTACTTACTCTGTCAGTCTTTTTTCTGAACTGCTAAGTTGCAGTGATGAAAACAAAGGACAGGCTTTTTTAGTTTCTGTCTGATTTGATATCCACTCAAAAGGCTTTGGTTGACCTGAGGCTATAGTTGAAGACACTTGCCCAAGGTGCCATGCTATTGGACTAAACCTGGAATCATGTGGCTCGGAAGTAAACCTCTTACTACATAGCTGTGTTTTTATCTATATTATTTAAATTTACCATAAAAATTAGTTTGTATTCTCTGAAAATGGCCCACATTCCAAATTTCTGCAATTAGGAGTAAATCAAGGCCTTGGAAATCGATGTGTGACAATTGGAAAAAATTCCACACCTAATTGTCCTTGAAGATTGGCATCTTAATTCTACATTAACAGTTAAGTGGTTGGTGAATAGGACTTTAAACAGCCAGAATACCTTTCTTGGTTCAGTGGGTAGTAATATACAGAAGAGTTTATTGGGTACCTGGAACTCCTTGTTGCTTAAAAAATAATAACCAAAATCCTAAACTGTTAACATAAGCCAACAAGGAGGATTCCATGTTGTCACTAGACATACAAGGTGTAGCAAGTGGACAGTAAGTTAACATTTTTTGCTGACTGAATTATAATGATTCAGGCTGTCATATAGATGATTGTCGGAAATGGCTGGCCTATGGGATTTGAGTTTGCTGATAAATAATTTGGGGGACTGAATGTTTTCTTTATTCTTGAGAATGTAACACTGAAATTTGCATGAATGGAAGTAAAACCTGTTAATGTGAGTTTTAGGCTTAAACCAGGTGCAAAAATGCCTGTGTGGATATGGAGTTTTTTTACATTGTCTTGAGTTCTGTCTCACTGCAGAGTACCTCAGGCAAGAGGTTTCTACCATAGCCTTGGGTTAACCACTGTCTTATGAATGAAGTTGGTAAAGAGAAACTTTATAGAAGTTTTTGTCGTGTATATGTGTATTGTTGTGAATATTTACATTGTATGCTTTGCATGAAAGTGTTGAGCTATCAAATAAAACATCTCTAACATTTGTTGATATTCCCTATCAAAAACAGTCCTCTAGTTTTGCACTTTCAGAGGTGAGAGGAATAAATAATACCTTATTTGGCTGCTTATAAATGCCAAAACCTTCCCAGGCGAAGAATGTACCCCACAACATAGACTGGTAGTTAGTGACTAAGATCAGGACTAAGAGGACGACCAACATGGAGAAGAAGGGTCTGGAAGCTTAAAGATCCTGCGAATGAACAGAGATTTAGAGACATATTACTTGAAGCCTTTGATGAAATAGAAGGGGATATAGCTTCACATAGGGTAGAAGACAACTGGAGGTTTCTAAGGAACAACCTGCTGAGAGCCACTGACCAGATCTGTGGTTGGTGCAAAGTCCCCTCAAGACCCAAAATAACATGGTGGTAGAACAATATGGTTGACAGGGCTATTAGACAAAAGAAACAGGCTTGGAAAGACTGGAAGAACGGTGGTAGCAGGGAAATGTATCAGACTGCCAGAAGGGAAGCTAGGAGGCAGGTGTATTTAGCCAGATGGGAAGCAAATAAGAAAAAATTTGCCAATGTTCTGCGCCGTGAGGACGAAAGACTTGAGGCATTTCATGTTGCAAGAGTGTGTGAGAGAGAATCATGATGTGGTAGGAGAGAACTGTGTTCGCATGGATGATGGTTCACTTGCGTTAAATGAGGGTGCAAAGAGAGTGGTATGGAGACGCCACTATGAAAGGTTGCTGAATAAAGAAAATGCATGGGATAAAGAGAGTCTGCTGAATGTTGACCCAACAGGGGGACCAGCTAACCGTGTTGACAGTTCCTTGGTAGTTAAGGCAATTAGAAGCATGAAGACAGGGAAAGCCCCAGGCCCAACAGGAATTACTGCAGAGATGCTCAAAATATCTGGCAGTGTTGGCTATAGCTTAGTCACCCATGTAATTAACCAGGTGATACACAAAGGAGTCATACCCAATGACTGGTGTAGCAGCATAATAGTTAACTGCTACAAAGGTAAAGGTGACGCCCTAGTTACAAATAATTACAGAAGTATCAAGCAGTTGGATCAGGTAATGAAGGTCACAGAGAGGGTCATAGCCCAACTGATTAGGGAGAGAGTCAACTTGGATGAGATGCAATTTGGTTTCGTGCCAGGGAAAAGCACCACTGATGCCATATTTCTGGCCATATGTAAGACTGATGCCATATGTAAGACAGCTGCAGGAGAAATACCCAGCCAAAGATAAACCCCTGTACCTGGCTTTCGTTGACATGGAGAAAGCCTTTGACAGGGTCCCCCGATCCCTTATCTGGTGGTCAATGAGGAACCTAGGAATAGATGAATGGTTAGTGAGAGCTGTGCAAGCCATGTACAGGGACGCTGTAAATAAGGTAAGGGTTGGCAACGAGTACACTAAAGAATTCCGGGTAGAGGTTGGGGTCCACCAAGGTTCAGTCCTTATCCCCCTCCTATTTATCATAGTCCTCCAGGTAATAATGGAGGAATTCCAGACAGGATGCCCTGGAGCTCCTCTTGCTCTAATTGCTGAGTCGCTATCAGAACTAGAGGAGAAGTTTCAAGTGTGGAAACAAGGATTAGAATCGAAGGGCCTTAGAATCAACATAGCTAAACCCAAAGTCCTAATAAGTAGGAAGGCAGGCAAACCACAAATCCCTTCAGGTAGATGGCCCTGCTCGATCTGTAGTAGAGGTGTAGGTAGAAACTCTATAAGATGTATCCAGTGTAAGCTTTGGACACATAAGAGGTGCAGTAATATCAAAGGAAGGCTAATTGGGAAGATAGCTTTTGTATGTGGCAGATGCTCGGGAGCAATAAACACTGAAAATGCACAGAGACCAACTTCCGCCACCTTCCAGGGGGAAAAACTAGATGTAGTTGATAGCTTCCATTACCTAGGTGACCAAATCTGTAATGGAGGAGGGTGCACTGAAAGTGTAGCTGCTAGAATAAGAATAGCTTGGGCAAAGTTCAGAGAGCTCTTACCTCTGCTGGTGACAAAGGGCCTCTTGCTCAGAGTAAAAGGCAGACTGTATGATGCATGTGTACGAACAGCCATGCTACACGGCAGTGAAACATGGGCTGTAACTGCTGAGGATATGCGTAAGCTCGCAAGGAATGAAGCCAGTATGATCCGATGGATGTGTAATGTCAGTGTGCATACTCGACAGAGTCCAAGTACCTTGAGAGAAAAGCTGGACCTAAGAAGCATTAGATGTGGTGTGCAAGAGAGACAACTGTGCTGGTATGGTCATGTGGTGAGAATGGATGAGGATAGCTGTGTGAAAAAGTGCCACAGCATAGCCGTTGAGGGAACCTGTGAAAGAGGTAGACCCAGGAAGACCTGGGATGAAGTGGTGAAGCATGACCTTCGAACTTTAGGTCTCACCAAGGAAATGACTAGTGACCGAGACCTTTGGAAATATGCTGTGCTCGAGAAGACTTGGCAAGCCAGATGAAACCATAACCCATGGCCTATGCCAGAAGCATAACCAGCCTGCTTATGCGTAGCTTTTCCTTCTTTGGTCACTAAACTTTGCTTGCGAATCCCTGTTGGGGCAAGTGAAATCAAAATCAAAATCAAAATCATTTTGATGACTGCATCCATGCTAGCGGGGTGCAAAGAGCACCATACGAGTGTGATCGTTGACAGAGCGGCTATTCAAGTATGATCATTACTGGCGTCGTGTTACTGGCACTTATGCCTGTGCTAGTAGGGTGCCAAGAACACCATCCGAGCATGATTGTTGTGATCATTGCCAGAGCAGCCAACTGGCTTCCGTACACTTGGCACATAAAAGGGCACCATTTGAACGTGATCGTTACCAATGTCACTTCACTGGCACCTGTGCTGGTGGCAAGTGTAAAAAGATTCAAGTGAGGTCATTGCCAGTACCGCCTGACTGGCCTCCGTGCAGGTGGCACGTAAAAAGTACCCACTACACTCTCGGAGTGGTTGGCATTAAGAAGGGCATCCAGCTGTAGAAACTCTGACAGATCAAGATTGGAGCCTGGTGCAGCCATCTGGTTGCCAACCCTCAGTCAAAACCGTCCAACCCATGCTAGTATGGAAAACGGACGTTACATGATGATGATGATAATGATGATGATTTGAATTATTGATAAGGGTTAGTGACAGGAAATGCATCTAGTTGCAAAACAATGTCACAATAATATGTATTCATATGGAAAAAAAATTATGCAAAAATGAATGAATGAACAAATGAACCATACCACAGAGATTCCAGTAGCTAATCTTTTTTCATGACTATTTTATCAATGTTATAATACGTTCTACAAACTCTGAGTGGCCTCCATCTTATAATTCCATTCTGAAGTAAGCAGGGTAAACTCTGACAAAGTCTGTATATCATGTCTTTTCTTTTTAGTGACTAATACTCCATATATATATATATATATATATATATATATATATATAGCAAAATACATCTAGGCCAGTGCTCTGCAACTTTTTTCACTTCTGGTACACTTGTATCCTTTTCAATATTCAGCGGCATACCTGAACTAAAAATATAACTAAAAGCATAGGGAAAATAATTATATTCAGGTTACACTGCAGCACACCCAGCATCGTCTCATGGCACATCAGTGGGACACGGCATACCAGTTGTGATGCAATGATCTAGGCTATTGCCACAGCTTCTAGGTGCTATTGTTAAAGCTGTAAAGTTATTTATGACTTACGAAAATACCTGAAAAATAAAAATAAACATAAATTGTATTGTTTGAAGTAAATATTTAATAAATATGGTATTTTATGTTAAGAAAATATACGCTAAAAATAGCTTTTGTTACATGTCAAATGTAATGTTCAATGAAGATTTTTTTAAAATATTTTAAAAAATAGATAAAAACTTCGTAATAGCTTTAAAGTGTAGTTGATAATGAAATGTAGATATCAATTTTTAATTCAGCACATCAAATAGCTTTAGAACCACCCTGGATTTTTTTTTTAAATACAAAAACAAGATCAAACATAATGTAGTCTGGAGTTGTTGTTTAGCCCAAGTTATTGTTGATGAAACAGAACTATGATCAAAATGTATTCAAACTGCTGTCATCTTGCTTGTTTTTTTAGAAACTATACAACCAAGACAGCATTAACCATTCAAAGATGGTTGGCTTCAGGAAAAATTTGGCTACTATTTCTAGTTGGTTAGATGACTGTATAAAGGTCCTTTCATCGAGTCATAATATAATCTGTATTATTTTCCATGACGACTTCATATCAGTAGCATTGCTGAAGCATCATACTAAGGATTAGATTTCCTTACCAGAGCCAGAAAATATTTATGTTCTGATTAATAGCCAGTTCTCTACAAAATTTAAACTGAGACTCATGTAAAAGCACTTATATATCTAGGGCACTGCTGCTACTGTTGCTATTAACCCGAGCATTTTAGATCATCACTTTATAAAAACAAGGTAATCTGACTTCACTGATGCTTTATCACAAATAACCTACAACTACTTTCATATATATATATATATATATATATACTGATGTCAATATTAAGAATTCTTGATTGGCACTTTTTGGATCCCCTTTCCTCATCTCCCTTACTCTCCTGACCTTGCACCCTCTAACTTCCACCTCTTTCCAACCATGAAGTCTTTTTTTGAAGAGGTGGCACTTTTCAGATGATGATGATGATGAACTTATTTCCGTGGTTAAGTCTTGGCTCTAGATGCAACCTACCAACTTCTGCAGATGAGGTCTTCACAGCTGCATAAAGCGATGGGAGAAGTGTGTTACCATTGGTGGTAGCTATGTAAAGGACTAATAATTAGGCTAAGCTTTGCTTATCCAAGTCCTTGGGAAATGGGTCAGAGAAAATTATTTTGTCCTAGAAAATAATTTTTAAAAAAATCTATGATAAAAGGATTTCCAGTTAGTTCAGTTGATTTGCATATCAGAAATTATTTTGTTCAATATTATCTATGTGGCTGCTATTTTGAGTAGACAAAATAATCATGCATTAAATGTGTGAAAACAAACTATTCTTTTAATGAGTGGCACTCACTTTCTATGTATCTGGTGGTTGAATTAAGGCTTCAGAAGACAAGAGCTTTGTGGATTATTTTGAGGTGGTTGCTGTTAAGAGCAACCAATATATCAGGTCACCCCATAAGTTCTGTCCGAAGTTTGAATAAAGAAAACAAGTGATCAAATGTTATATTTAATTGAAATTTAATCATATATGTACTTTCCTCGATTATCTATGACTTCCTTCCATCTATTTACAAGCTTTTTAATCCCATCAATGTAAAACTCTTTTGGTTTCAAAGCAAAGAACTCTGAAATGTCAGTTTTGACTTCTTCCTGGTTTGCAAAAGTTATGTCCCCCAAATGATTCTGTAAACTACGAAACAAATAGTAGTCTGAAGGAGCAAGGTCGGGAGAATAAGGTAGATAAGGAATTTTTTCCCAACCAAGCTCTTCGATCTGTGATGTGATTTTTGCAGTGTGGGGTTGCACATTGTCCTGATGAAACATCACTCTTTTTTGATTCAAGCTTTTCTTCAAAGCTTGGTTCAAATGCTCTAATTGCTGACAGTAGACTTGAGCATTGATTGTTGCTTTAGTTGGTAACAATTCAAAGTGAATCACTCTTTTGCAATCCCATCAGATAGAGAGAAGAACCTTTTTTCTATGAAGTTCCTTTCTCAGTTGTGGTTGAGCTTTTTCCCTTTTACCAACTCACTGTTTACGATGTTTAACATTTTGATAGAAGATTCATTTATCGTCACCAGCCAGAAGTCTATCCAAAAAGGGTGAAATGAGTTCACAAGAATGGAGAGAAGAGCAGATGTCAACTTGGGATTTGCAGCTGCTTTCAGACAATTCATGAGGCACCCATTTTCCAAGTTTAGGAACCTTTCCAAGTTGTTGAAGATGACGATGAACAGTTGTATGGTTTGAACTAAGTTTTATTGCTAATTCTTTAACTGAGAATGCAGGATTTTCTTCAAGTAATGCCTCAAGGAGCTTTTCATCAAATTCAACTGGATGTCCAGTTCGATCTTCAAGGCTGAAATCTCCACTTCTAAATTTTGCAAACCATCTTCTGCAAGTTCTTTCATTCAAGCATTCTTTCCCATAAACTGACTGCATGTTTCGAGTTGCTTTGGCTGCAGAGTTTCCTTTTTTGTACTCATAAAGCATTATGTGCTTTAAATGCTCTTTGGATACTTCCATGTTAGAAAGGGTTTTAATCAAAGAAATTTTAATTCTATTATTCTGTAAAATAATATTTAATTAGTTTAAATGTACACAAATGCATAAAAATAATTTTAATTCCATTAGACAATCTAAAATACTATTACATTTCATTCAATTTTAAAAAAGGTAAAATCGGACTGAACTTATAGGATGACCTGATATATATATATATATATATATATATAATATATATATATTATATATATATATATATATATATATATATATATATAATATATATATATATATTATATTAAATTAGAGATAAAACCACTATTAGGCAAATCAAACAATGAAAAACTTAAGCCAATACATAAAATTAATTAATTTATATTATTTTAAATATATATCAAAATTATTAAAAGTTTAATAAAAGATAATGAGTAAAACACTACGATCGTTTCATGGCTGTCCAATTCGTAATAATTCGAGTTATGGTTATAGTCAATCTTCAGGTGATTGAAATATCTAAAATATAATCAGAAATATTTAAACAATATTTTTAAGATATAAATAATATAATAATTTTACTTATAATAAGCTCTATTATCAAACTAGAAACATAGAACTTAACAATTATGATTATATCAAAATCGACTATAATGTTAAATATTAATTTTAATTTATAAGGTAGGAAACCCACCCATAATCTAATATCGGTATTAGTCTATATCTAATTACATAAATATTTAAAAATGACTAATATATATAAATTATCAATGAAAATATATAAATGTATATAAATATTATAATTAAGATCTAAAATAATCTCTATATATAAATGTATATGCACATATAATAAAAACCTAATAAATTTAATTTTTCATATTTAAAGATGAAATAGCTAATTTCAAAATACAAATAAACAAACTTAAACGAACTTTCAGAAATCTTATGTAAAATACTTTTAGAAATAATCAATTCGTAGCAATATAGTATTGAATAAATACTATAAATACTATAAATATAATTATCCATGGGAATAATTAGCGAATATAAATTTAAAGAAATAACTAAGTTATGCTATTAAATTGGACATGGCCTGGACCAATCTTTAGTCGAAACATATCTAAGTTTATCAAAGTTTATCTAATTTAATTATAAATTTAAAACTACAATTAATACTATTAAAACATGTATATACAAAAGCCTAACTTAATACACTTCGTATGCTTGCTATCAAATAACACATCTATCGCTAAGTAGTATCTTACGAATAAACTTAAATTTAATATCTAATAATATAGAAAATTCCGATAATTAGATCATTACATATACAATGATATTTACATAAGGAGAATATTATTACTCCAAAGACTTATACAATATTAAAATTTACAATTTGAAGATCTTATATAAATACATATTTATCTTAGCAAGGTTTAGCAATGAACTAAAATTTTGAATCGGAAAACGTCTTTACAGTGTTTATAAGAATACTCGTGGAATTACGTTATTAGCAAAAAAAAAAAGAATAAATTGTTGAAGAATTCATTACGTGTGAGGAACCTACATTTTATTAATGATTGTGAATGGGAAAATTATTTGTTTATCATTGTAAATAGAATGAAGTCACAAATAAAGAATAAAATCTCTCTATACTATAATATTTATTAATAAAATAACTATGATAAATGAAACTTAATATAAAATAAATTAAATGATTTAAATGATTAAAAACCACTAATTATTAAATATATTCTAAAAATCTTATAAGATTAATAAATATATAAAAAATTATTTATATAGTAACCCCTCAACATACTATAAAGTCTTTCCCATATATTTATATGTATATATGTATGCATGTATGTATGTATGTATATATATTTATATATATGTATGGAGAGAAGTGTGTTCGCATGGATGATGGTTCACTTGCACTAAATGAGGCTGCAAAGAGTGAGGTTTGGAGACGCCACTATGAAAGGTTGCTGAATAAAGAAAAAGAATGGGAGAAAGAGAGACTGCTGAATGTCGACCCAACAGGGGGACCAGCTATCTGAGTTGACAGTACCTTGGTAGATACAGCAATTAAAAGTATGAAGACAGGGAAAACCCCCGGCCCATCAGGAATTACTGCAGGAATGCTCAAAATATCTGGCAGTGTCGGCTATAGCCTAGTCACCCGTATAGTTAACCAGGTGATACACGAAGGAGTCATACCCAATGACTGGTGTAGCAGAACTATAGTCAACTGCTACAAATGTAAAGGTGACGCTTTAGATACAAATAATTACAGAGGTATCAAGCAGTTGGATCAGGTAATGAAGGTCACGGAGAGGGTCATAGCCCAACTAATTAGGGAGAGAGTCAGTTTGGATAAGATGTAGTTTGGGTTTGTGCCAGGGAAAAGCACCAGTGATGCCATATTTCTGGTAAGACAGCTGCAGGAGAAATACCCAGCCAAAGAGAAGCCCCTGTACCTGGCTTTCGTTCATGTGGAGAAAGCCTTTGACAGTGTGTCCCGATCCCTTATCTGGTGGTCAATGAGGAAACAAGGGATAGATGGATGGTTAGTGAGAGCTGTGCAAGCCATGTACAAGGACGCTGTCAGTAGGGTGATGGTTGGCAGCGAGCACACTGAAAAATTCAAGGTAGAGGTAGGAGTCCACCAAGGTTCAGTCCTCAACCTCCTCCTGTTTATCATAGTCCTCCACGCAATAATGGAGGAATTCCAGACAGGATGCCCTTGGGAGCTCCTCTATGCTGATGACCTTGCTCTAATTGCTGAGTCACTATCAGAACTAGAGGAGAAGTTTCAAGTGTGGAAACCCAAAGTCCTAATAAGTAGGAAGGCAGGCAAACCACAAATCCCTTCAGGTAGATGGCCCTGTTCGATCTGTAGTAGAGGTGTAGGTAGAAACTCTATAAGATGTACCCAGTGTAAGCTATGGACACATAAGAGGTGCAGCAATATCAAAGGAAGGCTAACTGGGAAGATAGTCTTTGTATGTGGCAGATGCTCGGGAGCAATAAACATTAAAAATGTGCAGAGAACAACTTCTGCCACATTCCAGGGAGAAAAACTAGAAGTAGTTGATAGCTTCCATTACCTAGGTGACCAAATCTGTAACAGAGGAAGGTGCACCTAAAGTGTAGCTGCTAGAATAAGAATAGCTTGGGCAAAGTTCAGAGAGCTCTTACCTCTGCTGGTGACAAAGGGCCTCTCGCTCAGAGTAAAAGGTAGACTGTATGATGCATGTGTACGAACAGCCATGCTACACAGCAGTGAAACATGGGCCGTGACTGCTGAGGATATGCATAAGCTCGCAAAAATGAAGCCAGTATGATCCGATGGATGTGTAATGTCAGTGTGCATACTCGACAGAGTGCAAGTACCTTGGAAGAAAAGCTGGACCTAAGAAGCATCAAATATGGTGTGCAAGAGAGACGACTGCTCTGGTATGGTCATGTAGTGAGAATGGATGAGGACAGCTGTGTCGAAAAGTGCCACACCCTAGCGGTTGAGGGAACCTGTGAAAGAGGTAGACCCAGGAAGACCTGGGATGAAGTGGTGAAGCATGACCTTCGAACTTTAGGTCTCACCAAAGAAATGACTAGTAACCGAGACCTTTAAAAAGTGTCGTTATTATCGGATCAGTCCCAATTTCTGAGTTAATTCATTTAGAATTTTCTTGTCATCAGCGATAAATATGATAAGAAAATAAATGAGATACTTACTTGTACCCATGGAAGAAGTAAACACTAAGTCATGAGCACACTTCAGTACCTCAAATATATCCAAAATAGAAATTCCACAGCATACCTTGAGACACGTGTGATTGGACTGAAAATTTTCATAGAGTGAGAGAGTCTGGAAGCGAATAGTATTAAATTTACATTTAATATAGGATAAAATTTTATCCTATATTTATAGTGATAAATTACATGGTTATTGACGATTAATTCTATTTTGACATATTTGGCATTGAAATTTTTTTCTTTTGCCATTGAAATTTTTTTCTTTTGCCCTTGTTTATAAATTTAACCTTTAAAGGTACTTTTTTAATATGCTGGCCATTGATAGAATTTTTTCGAAAATTTTATCCTGTATTAGATGTAAATTTAATACTATTCACTTCCGGACTACCATGATGTTTGTTTAAAAAAGAGAGATTATGACTGTGATAAAATAATGAAAGCAATACTTACTAAGCAAAAAAAGTAATGAAAGCAATACTTACTGTGAAAAAAATAATTAGTCATAAAATACGAAAATTATTAGAATTGGGAATCAAATGTGAAAATATTATCAAGGGGCCAGCAGAAAACCGCCCAGAGGGTAGTCTTTCTGCTAGTATATATAATTTTCTAAGTAACTCACAGTCACTGATCTAATAAAATAGAAACATTGTTGTTCCAAAATCTCTCAGCAAGAGATATTCAGTAGCAGCACTTTAAAGTAATGAGTTTTGTCAACCTAATGTGGCAGTCCCATTTTGGGACAAATGCTACTGCTGTTTAGCCCTAGGAGACATCGTCTCCAGCTAGCTATACAACACACGACCTATGTCCTTATATTTTTGAACAGGGGAGGTTAGCACCCCCACCCATCACAAAGCAGTATCTGTGGACTGTACAGTTTCAGTGTCATTTCTTTTCATTGGCAGAGAATAACTCTTCAGCTGAGATGGTGCTGCCAAACACCCATTCGAAATTGTTGTTCCTAAATCTCTCAAAGAGAGATATTCAGTAGCAGCACTTTAAAGTAACGATTTTTTGCCAACCTAATGTAGCAGTTCCATTTTGGAGTGAATGTTATTGTTGTTTAGCCCCAGGAGACATCATCTCCAGCTGGCCGACACATGATCTGTGTCCTAATATTTTCGAACAGGTGGAGTTAGCCTCCCCCACCCCACCCACCCAGCACAAAGCAAGAAAATTACCCTGAAACTGCACGGTCCATAGATACTGCTCTATGAGTATAATAGGCAGAGTTTGTTGAAAATCTGCAAGAAGGAGAGTCACACCTCCAAGGATGTTGTTGTTTTATCTAAGGTCTCACATTGTGGTATCGAGTGCTTGTAGAGAACACTTATGGGGCATAGTTGCTTTATCCTAAACAAGGTTTGCACTTTTTCAAAATTGTCGCTTCATCCGAGGAATGCATTATGTGGCATGCTGGATTTTCTTGATGTGGTACATTGAAATGCAATTTGAATGTAGAATGTGCTGTTCTTCCACTGTCGAGAAGAGTCGAGGCTATTCCTGAGGTGGCAACAGCAATAGTAAGGTCGCCATTATGCCACAATTTCACAAGGAGAAGATTCAGGAGGAATGTTTTTCCAGTTCCACCGGGTGTCTAAGAAGATAATTCCACCAGGGTGTGTGTGCAGATGTTTCCAAGGACAAAAATTGTATACATTAGCTTGATTGGAATTCAGAAAGGACTCATTGTCAGCAACGTACTACTTGAGTTTGTGGATGCTGGATGTTTCTTTGAGAATGAAGTGATTGGGACAGGTGTCTTCATTTCTGTCTAGAGTGTTGAAATAATAAGCATCCAGTTGTTAACCTCCAATAGCCACAACCAAGTCTTCCAAGAGAAGAAGCCCTCTGTTGTAAATGGCAGGGGTAGTAGGAGTGTGAACATTACCTGTGATTTGGTAAATCTGCTGCAAAATGTCATGGCACATTGAGTGTTTGTATTTATTCCAAAGTGAATATACATCTGTCAAGTTACAGAAAACCACCATTATTGCAAAAAGGTGTCAGAGCTTGTACAGAGAACGACACAGAGAGGTCTCTTTGAGTGTATTATCATATTGATTATCTGTATCCAAAGTCCCTATTTGGAGCAGGCATCTTTGAAAGTACTGCGTAAATCACTGTCAACTGTGCGAAGGTCGTTGAAGGAGGTTGATCCCTTAATGACATGAAGTAAGAGCCACAGATGAAAGCCACAGATGTGTCGCCTTTACACAGTAGGATCCAACCGCATAGGCCAACCTCGTTTTTGTCGTTGCCACTGGGAAGATGATTGATTTGAGGTATAATAATATGGCACTTCAGCATACATAATAGACTTTGCAAAGGGGTCAACTTTGCGTAGGTGAAAGAAGGCTGTGAGAATGGTCTTTGGCAGGGGAGCTGCTTCTTGAATGAGGTTGACTTCTGTGAAGTAAATTTACTGCCTATTTTCCAAATGAATGCTGAGATGAATCATAGGATGGTATTGTTCATGAATTGGGAATGCTAAGGCTTTCCATATGACTTCATTGGTGGAAACATAGTGTCCAGTTTCGAAAAGAAACACTTCATCTTTTGTAAAATCTGATGATCATGTAAATTTCATTTGAAAACCAGCTCTGTCTCATCCATTGGTAATGTACTTGATTATGTAATGTAAGAATTTGACAGAATTACAGAATTCTGCATTCATGTGTGTATGAAATATTTTGCAGAGCATCTTGTTGTGGGGTACAACCGACAGAATGTCAATGAAAGATGTGTGGCAAGGGATACAAATGTAAGGGCGACAATCAATTTCTTCGTAAAAGTCACCAAATACTTTTTCTATTTAAAATAAAATTAGTCATATGAGGTAGATATAAAGGTCCCTTTCAGGGTCCGTATTATCGATTTTCTCAACAATTTAAGTATGTTACAAGGTTTACAGACATGAGTTCTACCCACGTGTCAAGTTTCATCAAAATCAATAAAACAATGTAGGAGGAGTTAGCTAACAACACCACAAACAAATACCGATTTTCCACATATGTAGTATATATATATATAATATATATATATATATATATATATATATATATTATATATATATATATATATATATATATATATATATTATATATATATATATATATATATATATAAATATTAGTGACTTTAGGATCAGGACTAGGAGGACAACCAGAAGACGACCAACATGGAGAAGAAGGATCTGGAAGCTTAAAGATCCTGCGAATGGACAGAGATTTAGGGACATGCTACTTGAAGCCTTTGACGAAGTAGAAGAGGATAGAGTATCACATGGGGTAGAGGGCAACTGGACGTTTCTAAGGGACAACCTGCTGAGAGCCACTGACCAGATCTGTGGATGGTGCAAAGTCCTCTCTCGTCCCAAGGTAACGTGGTGGTGGAACAGTGTTCTAGACAGGGCTATTAGAGAAAAGAGACAGACTTGGAAGCACTGGAAGAATGGTGGTAGCAGGGAATTGTATCAGACTGCTAAAAGGGAAGCTAGGAGACAGGTCTATCTAGCCAGAGGGGAAGCAGATAAGAAAAAATTTGCCAATGTTCTGCGCCGTGAGGACTAAAGACTGGAGGTGTTTCGCGTTGCAAGACAGTGAGTGAGAGAGAATTGTGATGTGGTAGGAGAGAAGTGTGTTCGCATGGAAGATGGTTCACTTGCGCTAAATGAGGATGCAAAGAGAGAGGCTTGGAGACACCACTATGAAAGGTTGCTGAATAAAGAAAATGAATGAGATAAAGAGAGTCTGCTGAACGTTGACCCAACAAAGGGACCAGCTATCAGGGTTGATAGTTCCTTGGTAGTTAAGGCAATTAGAAGCATGAAGACAGGGAAAGCCCCAGGCCCATCAGGTATCACTGCAGAGATGCTCAAAATATCTGGTAGTGTCGGTTATAGCCTAGTCACCCGTATAGTTAATCAGGTGATACATGAAGGAGTCATACCCAATGACTGGTGTAGCAGCATAATAGTCAACTGCTACAAAGGTAGAGGTGATGCTCTAGATACAAATAATTACAGAGGTATCAAGCTGTTGGATCAGGTGATGAAGGTTACAGAGAGGGTCATAAGCCAACTAATTAGAGAGAGAGTTAGTTTAGATGAACGCAGTTTGGGTTCGTGCCAGGGTAAAGTACCACTGATGCTATATTCCTGGTAAGGCAGCTGCAGGAGAAATACCTAGCCAAAGATAAGCCCCTGTACCTGGCTTTTGTTGACATGGAGAAAGCCTTCGACAAGGTCCCCCGATCCCTCATCTGGTGGTCAATGAGGAAACTAGGGATAGATGAATGGTTAGTGAGAGCTGTGCGAGCCATGTACAGGGACGCTGCTAGTAAGGTGAGAGTTGGCAACGAGTACAGTGAAGAATTCCGGGTAGAGGTAGGGGTCCACCAAGGCTCAGTCCTCATCCCCCTCCTATTTATCATAGTCCTCCAGGCAATAACGGAGGAATTCCAGACAGGATGCCCCTGGGAGCTCCTCTATGCTGATGACCTTGCTCTAATTGCTGAGTCACTATCAGAACTGGAGGAGAAGTTTCAGGTGTGGAAGCAAGGTTTAGAATTGAAGGGCCTTAGAGTCAATCTAGCTAAAACCAAAGTCGTAATAAGTAGGAAGGTAGACAAATCACAAACGCCTTCAGGTAGATGGCCCTGCTCGATCTGTAGAATAGGTGTAGGTAGAAACTCTATAAGATGCACCAAGTGTAAGCTATGGACACATAAGAGGTGCAGCAATGTCATAGGAAGGCTAACTGGGAAGATGGTTTTTGTATGTGGCAGATGCTCGGGAGCATTAACCTCTGAAAATCTGCAGAAAACAACTTCCGTCACTTTCCAGGGGAAAAAACTAGAAGTAGTTGATAGCTTCCGTTATCTTGGTGACCAAGTCAGTAGTGGGGGTGGGTGTGCTGAAAGTGTAACGGCTAGAGTAAGAATAGCCAGCCCACTTATGCATGCCTTTCCTCCCTTGGACACACAAAGACCTGTTGAGGCAAACGAAGTCGATATCGAACCTCATCCGACGACAGGCACCTATGCCTACCCCCCTTTGCTTGCGAAGACCTGTTGGGGCAAGTGAAATCGGAATCGAAATTGAACCAATCCTATGACTGGAACCCGGCAGAAGCCAGGACCCCTGGACTGGAGATACATAAAAAGCACTATCCGAATCGTGGCCGATACCAGCGCCGCCTCGATTGGCTTCCGTGTCGGTGGCACGTAAAAAGCACCATCCGAATCATGGCCGAAGCCAGTGCCGCCTCGACTGGCTTCCGTGCAGGTGGCACGTAAAATGCACCAATCCGACCGTGGCCGATGCCAGCCTCGCCTGACACCAGTGCAGGTGGCACGTAAAAAGCACCCACTACACTCACGGAGTGGTTGGCGTTAGGAAGGGCATCCAGCTGTAGAAACATTGCCAGATAAGACCGGAGCCTGGTGCAGCCTTCTGGCTTCCCAGATCCCCTGTTGAACTGTCCAACCCATGCTAGCATGGAGAACGGACGTTAAACAATAATGATGATTATGATGATGATATATATATATATCTTTATATATATAAAACTGAGAATGTGTGTCTGCCTGTCTGTCTGTGTGTTTCCCTAAAACTTGAGAACTACACAACCAATTTCATTCAAATTTTACACATGCCTTACTTAGGGTCCATGTAGTTTCATGGGCAAAAAAAAATGTTCAACTTCTTGCCTAGAGCGAGCCAAAAGCAATATCATATCTTCTCCACTATTTCAGTATTATGTGTTAAAAGTGAAACAAAAATGTTTCTCTATTTTATGTCAGATACATTCACTTTAACAATAAAAATAATAATAACAATTGAATTATATGTAGTAAGTAATAATTAAAATCAAACTAAAGTATAATATAATTGTAACATAACAAAAGTAAAAATAGCAATTGGTATAAAATTGCATCAATGACTTGAGCTTGAATAAGTGGTTTCACATGAATGGGAATAAATTAAAAATAAAATTAGCGTGCAGAAATGGAATAGTCCAGATGAATAATAAAAAATTAAATTAAAGAAAAGACTATTGTCTATAAAGTATACAATGTAGAGAAAAAAGAAGATTTGAACACATCGAGGAAATCTACCCACGTGTGTTGTGAGTTATTTTGTATGTGAAAATTGGGAAAAAAAAACCTGTTAAAAATTGTCAAAAAATTGAATCGCGCGAGGCGTTTGCCGCTGCGTGTTTGAACCTTTTATAGAAGGTGTGTCGACCCTCAAGTCATGGAGACTTACGCGGGGGTCGCCACAACAAAAAGTGACGAGTCTCTTAGAATAAAAGAAGTGTTCTTTAGAAAAGAACAATTGAAGGAATACGAGAAGTTCGTCAAAAGGGAGGGTGACAGCGTGAAGCTGGCCCCGCCTGTGGAAACAATAGAAGAGAAAAATAACAAGACGATAACGTATAGAACGCAAGATAGAAACACGAGAAAACTGGTGAGAGTGACGATTGAAGAAATAGAGAAATGTCTGGGGGACATCATGAAAAAAGCGACTTTTGTAGACAGAGGAAAGAAATATGGTACGGTGGAGGTGAGATGCGCAACAAAGGAAGTGGCGGCCTCATTGGCTTCCACTGTCCTGAAAGCGGAAAATTTCACCATGTGGCCGACGTATAAAGGAAGACGAGGGGTACGGGTAAGAGTCCCAAAGGTGCCCCCAAATATTAAAACAGAAATGCTGGTAACAGCCATTATTGGGGCAGCAAAAGAGGAAGTAGAAATAGGGTCAATTAAGGAGACGAACGTTGTAAATTGGAAGGGATTCGGAGTAGAGTTGTGGCTGATGGCCACAATGGAAGACATCGAAAGATTTCCCTTCCAAATAGAAATAGAAAACGAGAAAACAATTAGTGTAATAGTGGAAGGCAGAAAACCGAATTGCTACCTGTGCGGTTCAAGAGGGCACATAAAAAAGGAATGTCCGCTGTATGAATTCACAGCGGAGCAAAAAGAGACACAAAGTGGAGAGAAGGAAAACGAACACGAAGGAAAGAACAGCGAAAACAAGGAAAAGGAAATAACGGAGAAACAACAAGAGAAGGGAAGTAACAGCGCACTGAAGGAAAATGAAAACAAGGGAAGAAGATAGTAGAAAAGGAGCAAAATTCACAGGGTGCAGAAGTAGTGGAGAAGGAGCCAAGGCAGAAGCAAGAGAAAGAAAAGGAAAGTACATTAAAGGAAAGAGAAAAAGCAGGAAAAGAACAAGAGAAGGAACAGAACCAAGAGAAAGGAAAAGATGGTATGCAAAAAGGAAAAGAACAACAGGAAAGGAACTTAAGGCACAGGGTAGAGAGACGGCAGACAAAGAGCCAAAAAGACAAGAGAAGGAAAAAGAAAGAAGAGAAAGCAAAAAGAGAGAAAGAGAGAAACCGAGGGAGGAGAAAAAAGAGGAAGTAAGTCCTAAGAGAAAAACTAGAGAAAACGTAGGTACGAATAGAAAATTCAAATACTATGGAACGTTGATCCATCACAGGCACTGTGAGGAGATGGAAGATTTAATAAACGTAACAAACGGATATACGTGGGTCAGCATGGGCACCGAATGGAAAGAAACAGGTGCACTCGTCCACGAGAACGACGCCGAGGCGTTCATCGAGGCAGCTGGCAAGAACGTGTCAAAACATATGAAATGCCGACTTACAAGGTGGCCTCGAACGATGGAAGTTTACTCAGATTTGGTAGACATAATGGAGTATATATAAAAGAAAAGGTATTGTGAAAACTTTAATTTGGAAATGATAAAAAGAACTTTAAATTCTGAAAAAAAAAAAGAAATGTTGAACTTTGTAAAACTTTTGAAATGTATGTTGAAAATGTATAAAATGTTTTATTTGGAAAATATTGTTGACGAATAAAAAACAAATGACGAAATGTAACCGCTCGATTTCGGGGATCGAGTGGGCATTACACCACATTGTACAAACTTCATAATTCATTATTCATTTTCCCGATTGTATTGTCCCATCTATGTAGCCCCTAGTGGGTAATAATAAAACAACATGGAGAAAAGCACCTTTGAAAAGTGTCTTGGTGGGACTATGAAAGGTATCTAATCAGAGGCGGTAAATTCGCCACAATAGAAGCAAGGGCAAGGTTCGAGTCAACGGAGCGTGCAAGGGAGTACTCGACTCGAACTTGCAAATTGGAAATATTTTATTTTTACCTTTATATCTGGGACATAGAATGTCCTGGAATAAAATTTAAAATGCCCCACCCCACCCCGAAGTAGAGGTAGGCTGGATTGTAGCCACACTTCTATACAAGAGGGAGGACAAGATACAATTGATCGAAATTACAAGAGACGGGCTAACAATTCCAGTCTGTTATATATTTTGAGCATTGTTAACACTAACGATATCAAGATATAACTTTGTATTTTGTATTTAATGTGTAGATGTATATATAGATGTACATGTAATATGTACACATATATACACATATATACATGCACTAGCACTATGACCTGGCAACGACGGGTCTTTAATGCTAGTATATATGTATATTACTCATATATATATACATATGTATATATATATATATAATATATATATATATATACATATATATACATATATATATATATAATGTGAACATTATTTGTTCACATTAACGATACAGTTCAATGTTCAAATCACATTAAAGTCCTTCTCTTTCTTTAACACGTATCAACAACTCTGTAACACAATTCACAATGTTCTTTATAATCTCATTTCTTTTTCTCTTTAGCACTGTTCTTTCTTTTTCCTCTTTCCTTCTTTCTATTTTTTTTTTAACACATCAAAATACAACAACCAAAAGACACAAACAAAACTTTACCGAACGTTCTTTCCCGTCTGCAACAATTTCAGAAACTACTACTGTAATCACCATGCCCTCTCGCCGCAATCTCTCTCAGTTCCTTCTCAGCTCCTTAATCTTCTCTGCCTGTCTTCCTCTTTCACGTTCACTGTCACCGCAGAAACAACCTGTTACTAACTCGCTCTGTCCTCAACTGTCCAACAGACTCACATCTCCTGCTTTTTAAGGGGTGTTTCCTCGAACTTTCTTTCACCTGAAAAGGGTCGAAGGTCTCCTCAGAACTCATCAATTCACCTGAATCTGACAGGACAGAGGATTTACTCACAAAACTCGGTTGCAAGCACTGTCCCTGAATTGACCCCCATAACACTACCCCCTACCTAAGCTTTGTCGACCCGACAGAAGCACACTAAACCCGTACCTCCGAGGGCGAGCTCCAGCAGATGCTCCAGGAACTGGAGGTCTCCCTGGGTGGTTTCTCTTCCGGAGGTCTCGCCTCCCACGGCCACCACTTCACCACTGGCCACAAGTTGGCATCTTCCCTCTGCGGCTTGGGTAACATCTCCGCCAAGGCCACGAGGCCTCCCACGAGCCGCCTACAATGGGCGCACCGTCCGAGGGAGTTCCTTAGCTCCCTCACACAAGCAGGGTCCGGCCAATCCTTCACAGTGGCCACTTCCCTCAGCGCTCTATACCCCACGTAGCACCTTGCTGTGCTGTCTCCATTCTGCACAACTAAGGCCGACGACCAGTGGCCGTTCCGCCCTTTCACTGCCCCCTGTCGCCGATATCTCCTCATCTTTTGCTGCCGAACTGGGACCATCTTCCGGCCTTGCTGCCTCCTCGAGCGACGACCGCCCGGGTCGACGAAACGTTCCGCCAGGTCCGTGCGACCAACATCCAACAACCCTCGTGACCAACGTCCTGCGCTTTTCACCAACGGTTGCTTCTTCCGCAACCTCCGAGCGCCAACCAAGCACCGTCTCCGCAACTGCATCGGTAGACCACCTACTCCTTCGACTGCATTACTGTACTGGCAGAACTGGCCCTGCCACTGGTCCACCGTCCGGTGCCATTCCCCGATTTGCCCTCTACAAATCGCCTGCACAGCCTCCAATAAATCGGCCGACCCAACCAGCGCTCTGTCAACTTCTGCCTCTACCAGGGTCCACCCGACCCTCACTTGAGCTTTCACCAGGCACTGCCTGTCGGGCTCCACCAGCCCCAAGCAACCATCGAACACAAAGCTCACCCAACACTGGAGCAGTCTTCCTGTACTCTGTGGTCCTACCACCGTTTGCCGCCGTCTCGCCTCACCACCAGGCTTGGTCCTCTTCGTTACCAGCTCCTGCACCGAAGGCTTCTCAGAATGCACGCTCGTCCGACAGTCCATCCACACCTGTGACCTCTCCACAGTGGGCACCATACAGTCCTTCTGAGCCCCGAGAGACAGGGGTCCAGACACCAAAGGACTCAGACACGGAACATCAACCGCAGCAGCCACCACACACACAGCCGGCTCCTTGGACTCAGCGACATCAGCTCCAGACTTCACCAGCTCTTCGTCCTGAGTCCCGAGAGACAGGGGTCGAGATGCCAAAGGCCCCAGACACGGAACAACAGCAGCAGACAACACACACTCTTCGGGCTTCTCAACATCAGACTCAGCAACATCTGTTTCAGTTTCCACAACATCCACTTCAGGTCCAGCATCACAGGGTTCCTCCAACCCACACTCTTCACTTTCCACTTCATTTGACGGGCAATCTCCGCCCACAGGACCGTCCCTATCCCCGGTCCAACACCGATCCTCCAAAGCTGACCCATCCGCAACCTCAAGCACTTGCTGATCTGCCCACAGGCCCTGTCGCCTCTTATGCATCTCTTCGTTGAATGCGCGCGTCTGCGCAATCTGGCCCCTCAACATCTCCACTATCAAGGCAAGCAAGATCTCTTCCTCTCCAGTCTGGCTACCAGTTCGTGCCTCCACCGAATCCATAGTGAACAACTGACCGACCACAGCAATCAGGACAATCCCAATTCTGACACCAGTTGTTACGAAATCCCACCTGCCGTCGCTCAAACTCTTCGGAAAAACCCGGGACCCTACCAAGTTGAGCGACGATGATTTACTGGCCCGATCGATCGGGCCGGTAAATCGTCGTCGCTCAACTTGGTAGGGTCCCGGGTTTTTCCAAAGAGTTTGAGCGACGGCAGGTGGTTCGTAACAATATATTTAACACGAGACGTGAGGCTGAAATTTATCTTAGATATTGATAAGTAAGAGGAACTATAGAATTATATATATATTTAACACGAGACGTGAGGCTGAAATTTATCTTAGACATCGATAAGTAAGAGGAACTATAGAATTATAAATATATTTAACAAGAGACGTGAGGCTGAAATTTATCTTAGACATTGATAAGTAAGAGGGACTATAGAATTGTATATATATTTAACACAATACGTGAGGCTGAAATAGACAGAGTCAAACAGAATAGAGATAACTAAAGGTTAAACAATTGCGCAGAAATATTACTACGTAGGTAACGGGATGAATTTAAGAATGCTTATCTGTGGGTCATCTTTCCGTTCGTAGTTTACAGCAACAGTTTGAATTGAAAATAGGGGCGCTATAATACGTGCGTTAGTTTATATATGGTGGTAGTGGAGGGGAGGGGAAGTAGGAAGTCCTGTCGAGTGGTAATCGAAAGAAATAGAAAGAGAAACAGTGTGAAGACATAGAGATAGAGAAAACCATCCAAACGTGGCCGTTGCCAGCGCCGCCCCGACAGGCCTCCGTGCCGGTGGCACATAAAAAGCACCATCCAATCGTGGTCGTTGCCAGCCTTGCCTGGCCTCCATGCCGGTGGCACGTAAAAAGAACCATCCAATCGTGGCCGTTTGCTAGCCTCGTCTGGCACGTAAAAAGCACCCACTACACTCACGGAGTGGTTGGTGTTAGGAAGGGCATCCAGCCGTAGAAACATTGCCAGATCAGACTGGGCCTGATGCAGCCTTCTGGCTTCACAGACCCCAGTTGAACTGTCCAACCCATGCTAGCATGGAAAGTGGATGCTAAATGATGATGATGATGATGATGATGATTGGCATCCTTTTTTTTTTGTCTTAGGTGACAATGGAGTTGCGCATAAAATAATCTAGTCCGGTGGTTTTTACATTTGATGTCCTAATACATCTCCTGCTGTGGTTGTGTAGTCCTATCCCAGACAAACCTTCCCTCAGGCAGGTGCCGCAAATGTAGCGAAGACTTTGCCTGGCTGGTTGTAATGTCATAGTTTCTTGACATCTTATCTTGTCTTTCCATTTCTCTTCTCTCCCTCTGTTACTCCTTTGTGATCCCTCTTCTACGGTGCGTCGCCAATCTCCACGGTTGCTGGCAACTGCTTCCCAGCTGCTAATATTTATGTCACAAGCCTTCATGTCTCTTTTGCAAACATCCTTGTATCGCAAGAACAGCCTTCCCACAGACCTAGTGCCCCTTGGGGATTCTGCCATCTTCCATATCACTAACATGTCCAAGCCATCTCATGCGTCTTTGTGTGAGGAGTGCAAACATGCTTGGTATTCCTATATGCTAGAGGACATCTTTGTTGGGGACACAATTCTGCCATTTGATGCCAAGGATTTTCTGGAGGCAGCATAGGTGAAAGATATTTAGGCGACACTCTTGGCATGTGTATGGCATCCAGGTCTCACTGCCATACAGTAGAGTGCTAAGTACAGATGCCTGGTAAATCTTCATTTTTTGTGGTCTTGGTTAGCTTATTATTGTCCCATGCTCGTTTAGAGAGTTGGGCCATCACAGCAGCTGCCTTGGTAATGCATACATTGAGCTTAGCATCAAGAGATAGGTTGTAGGTGGTTGTAGAGCCAAGATAGGTAAACTTCTCCACATCCTGTAGTCTGTGATCTCCAATATGTATGTTTGAGATGTCCGATGTAGCCTGACCCATGATGTTGGTCTTCTTGAGGCTGATAACTAAGCCAAAGTCATTACATGCTTGCTCAAAACAGTTGATGAGTCTTTGCAGGGCTTCTTCTGTGTGTGATACCAGAGCGGCATCATCAGCAAAGAGCATCTCCTTGATCAGGACGCTTCTGATTTTGGTCTTGGCACACAGATGCGAGAGATTGAAGTTTCCCATCACTTCTACTGTGCAGAAACACTCCATCATCTGATGTCTTCAAGGCATGTGACAGCGGCAGCAAAAAGATGCCAAATAATGTAGGAGCAAGGATACAACCTTGCTTTACCCCATTTTTTATTTGGAAGGCGGCTGATGTTGAACCATATCATCATGGAAAGATTTGATGATCCTCAGCAGCTTTAGTGGACATCCAATTTTTTGAAGCAGGATGAAGAGGCCTTTTCTACTTACCAAGTCAAAGGCCTTTGTCAGATCAATGAAGGCCATATATATAATAGCATTTTCTGCTCTCTGGACTTCTCCTGAAGTTGGCATATGGAGAATATCATGTCAATAGTTCATCTGCTTCTTCTAAAGCCACACAGTGATTCTGGATATATTTGAGAAGCAAGCAGCTATAGCTAGGACAGGATAACCTGAGCAAAGGTCTTTCCAACTGTGCTGAGAAGAGATATTCCATGGTAATTGTTACAATCACCACGGTCATCTTTGTTTTTGTAATGCATAACGATGTTAGCATCCTGAATATCCTGAGGGACTGTACCCTTTTGCCAGCAATGACACAGAAGCTCATGATATATATATATATATATATATATATATATATATATATATATATATATATATAAAACTGAGAATGTGTGTCTGTCTGTCTGTGTGTTTCCCTAAAACTTGAGAACTACACAACCAATTTCATTCAAATTTTACACATGCCTTACCTAGGGTCTGGGGAGTGTCATCGGCAAAAAACTTTTATTCAACTTCTTGCCTAGAGCGAGCCCAAAGCAATATCATATCTTCTCCACTCTTTCAATATTACGTGTTACAAGTGAAAGAAAGACATTTCTCTATTTTATGTCAGATGCTTTCACTTTAACAATAAAAATAATAATAACAATTGAATTATATGTAGTAAGTAATAATTAAAATCAAACTAAAGTATAATATAATTGTAACATAACAAAAGTAAAAATAGCAATTGGTATAAAATTGCATCAATGACTTGAACTTGAATAAGTGGTTTCACATGAATGGGAATAAATTAAAAATAAAATTAGCATGCAGAAATGGAATAGTCCAGATGGAACTGTGCTTTTACGTTAGATTATCTGTTAATTAGCTAGCATTAAGTATCTATATGAAGTTTGGCTGTATGTAATATCTGTTTTCTCGAACAGCCGCTCCTGATGGTTTATTTCTTATACATAAAGGACTAGAGCTTCAACTGCTTACTGACTCATCGTAAGGTTTGTTGTTATTATTATTAGTGTTTAACTATTGTTATCACATTTGTTAAATAATTGTAAACTGTAACCCTCCCCCTTTTGGAGAAGGAGCTTTGGTTATTGTTTAAAAATTGAATTGTGTCCCTGTTTGGGGAAATTGACAATATTTTCACCGTTTACACGGAAGCATTTTTGTTAGAATGCCTTCGATAGAAGAAAGTCCAAAAATGAATTTCGCTGCAGCCGTCAGAGGGCGCGAACTCATTAAAATTAAAACAGAAGAAATAAGGATTGATCACCGACAAAGACAGTGAATCTAGGATAACAGCACCAAATGAAATAAAAAATTAAATTAAAGAAAAGATTATTGTCTATAAAGTATACAATATAGAGAAAAAAAAAAGATTTGAACACCTGGAGGAAAGCACCATCGAAAAGTGTCTTGGTGTGACTATGAGAGATATCTAACCTGAGGTGGTAAATTCGCCACAATAGAAGCAAAGTTCGAGTCAACGGAGCGTGCAAGGGAGTACTCGACTCGAACCTTGCAAAGTGGAAATATTTTATTTTTAGTTTTATATCTGGGACGTAGGACGTCCCGGATAAAAATTTAAAATGCCCCCCCACCCCACCCCAGAAGTAAAGGTAGGCTGGATTGTAGCCACACTTCTATACAAGAGGGAGGACAAGATCCAATTGAGCGAAATTGCAAGAGACGAGCCTACAATTCCAGTCTGTTATATATTTTGAGTATTGTTATCACTAGCGATATCAAGATATAACTTTGTATTTTGTATTTTATGTGTAGATGTATATATATAGAAGTACATGTAATATGTACACATATATATACACATATATACATGCACTAGCACTATGACCCGGCAACGACGGGTCATAATGCTAGTATATATATATATATATATATATATAGATATATATGAATAGTATATATATATATATATATATATATAACAAATCAAAATAGATGAACATCAATGGAATTTGTATCTTTGTGGCACGTGGCACACAAGAAAACCATCTGAACGTGGCCGTAGCCAGTACCGCATCGACTGGCCTCCGTGCTGTGGGCACGTAACAAACACCATCCGATCGTGGCCGTTTGCCAGCCTCATCTGGCACCTGTGTCGGTGGCACATAAAAACACCATCCGAGCGTGGCCGTCTGCAAGCCTCGTCTGGCACCTGTGTCGGTGGCACATAAAAAACACCATCCGAGCGTGGCCGTTTGCCAGCCTCGTCTGGCACCTGTGTCGGTGGCACATAAAATCACCCACTACACTCTCGGAGTGGTTGGCGTTAGGAAGGGTATCCAGCTGTAGAAACACTGCCAGATCTGACTGGACTGGTGCAGCCTTCGGGCTCCCCAGACCCCAGTTGAACCGTCCAACCCATGCTAGCATGGAAAGCGGACGTTAAATGATGATGATGATGATGATGATGATGATGATGATATATATATATATATATATATGAATAATATATATATATATATATATATATATATATATATGAATAATATATATATATATATATAATATATATATATATATATGAATAATATATATATATATATATATATATATATATATATATGAATAAATAAATAAGTGGAGTTGAACGAAGATGTTAATAAAATTCCCTTAGGAATTTTGTTAACATCTTCGTTCAACTCCATTTATTTATTTATTCATATATAACACACAAATTTCTGCACATGAACCTGGAGTTTCTACTCTTGGACAGGTCACTTCAACAGTGTTTCTGATGCGAATTTGCTATCCTGGTATCGGTTCATTGAATTTTCCATGTTGACGGTAAACATAGGATAATTCATTCACCTATCGATATATATATATTACTCATATATATATATATCTTTATATATATAAAACTGAGAATGTGTGTCTTCCTGTCTGTCTGTCTGTCTGTGTGTTTCCCTAAAACTTGAGAACTACACAACCAATTTCATTCAAATTTTACACATGCCTTACTTAGGGTCCATGTAGTTTCATGGGCAAAAAAATGTTCAACTTCTTGCCTAGAGCGAGCCAAAAGCAATATCATATCTTCTCCACTATTTCAGTATTACGTGTTAAAAGTGAAAGAAAAACATTTCTCTATTTTATGTCAGATGCTTTCACTTTAACAATAAAAATAATAATAACAATTGAATTATATGTAGTAAGTAATAATTAAAATCAAACTAAAGTATAATATAACCGTAACATAACAAAAGTAAAAATAGCAATTAGTATAAAATTGCATCAATGACTTGAACTGGAATAAGTGGTTTCACATGTATGGGAATAAATTAAAAATAAAATTAGCGTGCAGAAATGGAATAGTCCAGATGGATAATAAAAAATTAAATTAAAGGAAAGACTATTGTCTATAAAGTATATAATATAGAGAAAAAAGAAGATTTGAACACATGGAGAAAAGCACCTTTGAAAAGCGTCTTGGTGGGACTATGAAAGATATTTAATCTGAGGCGGTAAATTCGCCAAAATAGAAGCAAAGTTCGAGTCAACGGAGCGTGCAAGGGAGTACTCGACTCGAACTTGCAAAGTGGAAATATTTTATTTTTACCTTTATATCTGGGACGTAGGACGTCCCGGAAAAAAATTTAAAATGCCCACCCCCCAGAAGTAGAGGTAGGCTGAATTGTAGCCAAACTTCTATACAATAGGGAGGACAGGATACAATTGATCAAAATTACAAGAGACGGGCTAACAATTCCAGTCTGTTATATATTTTGAGTATTGTTATCACTAGCGATATCAAGATATAACTCTGTATTTTGTATTTTATGTGTAGATGTATATATATAGAAGTACATGTAATATGTACACATATATATACACATATATACATGCACTAGCACTATGACCCGGCAACGACGGATCTTTAATGCTAGTATATATGTATATTACTCATAGATATATATATATATATATATATATATATATATATACATATATTACTCATATATATATATATTACACACACACACACACACTATAGATATATATCCATCATCATCATCAGTGTTTCTTCATCATTTTACATCTGTCTTTGTGTAGGCATGGGGTGGACGGTTCAACAGGAGCCGGCCAGATAGAAGACTACCCCAGGTTACTCTGTTTCGGCAAGGCTTTTACAGCTGGATGTACTCCTATCACCAACTGCTCCACAGAGTAGACAGTCCTTTTATGTGGCACCAGCACAGGTGCTAGACAGTGCTAGACAGTGTTTCAGTGAGAACTGAGATATTGTAGAAGAGAAGTGTGTGTGTGGATGAATTATGGTATGCTTGCACTTAGTGATGTAGACAAGAAGGAGGTGTGGAGAAGTTACTATGCAAGACTGTTAAATGTAGAGAATGAATGTGACAAAAGGAGTCTTCCTCATGTGAAGCCAACAAACAGATCAGTGGACAGCAGTATGCTAGATAAGGCAATTAAGAACAAGAAAACTAGGAAAGCGCCTGGTCCATCTAGAGATGCTCAAAATACCTGGTAGAAACAGTTAAAGAGGCACCAAACTCCTGGACCAGGTGAGGGAAATTTGGCTAGATGAAATGCAGTTTGGCTTCATCTGGAGAAGCAGTACAAATGTTATTTTCATAGGTAATTAGCTAAGAATAAAGCTTTATACTTGGGATTCATTGATATAGGGAAAGCATTTGATAGAGTACCCTGCTGCATGATATGGTGGGTTCTGAAGAGGCTAGGGAAAGATGAGTGGCTGGTAAAAGCTGTACAGGCCATGTACAAGCCATGTACAAAGATACTATCTGTAAGGTGAGAGTTAGTCAGGAATTTGGTGTACCAGTAGGGGTTCATCAAGGCTCAGTGCAACTGTATGGATGCAATTAGCATTAATTGCATTCATATGGCCACATATTGTTATGAACTACATCTATTAACTTTATTATAGATCTCAGAGTCTCCAGAAACAATGGTTGAACTTCTTACACCTTTCTTCCACCCTTTTAATTTTCTCTGTCATTCGTACTCAGTGCAAGTTGGATGTATTAATATAAATATCTATATATCTATACTTAAAAATTCACCATCTGAAAGTTTGCACCATTTGCTTTCTCTCGTTTTGCATATATATATCTATATATATTTCGTATTTCATATATTTGATATATTTAATGTATCTAATTTGTTTATCCACATAATTGCCTCTATACATGCTCAACTTATAGCCTTTCTTTACCTAGTAGAATCGATCCCCTATAAAGGTTTTGTAGTCTAAATTTGAATCTTTTGAGCACTACTGTCTTCTATTCAGAGAATCTCAGGATATCAGCTGCAGAATATGTATGTATGTCTGTCTGTATGTATGTATGAATATGTGTGTATATATATGTATATATATATATATATATATAATATATATATATATGTATATATATATGTGCATATATATATATATGTGCATATATATATATATATATATATATATATATATGTATATATATATGTGCATATATATATATGTGCATATATATATATATTATATATATATATATATGTGCATATATATATATATATATATTATATATATATATACACACACACACATACATATATATATATACACACACATACATATATATATACGCATACATACACACACACACACACATAATGTGACTGTGTATGTATCGACGATTTTTTTTTGTTCCGTCTTCCCTTCCTTGGATCTTTCTTTTTCCTATGTTTCTGATGAAGAGCTCCGCTCGAAAAGTTAAATCCTCCTTCGTTCTTTCCTTTCCTGAGCCTCCAATAACACTATACTTGTTCCACATCCTCGCGTTGTTGTGTTTTCTCGTTGTGTTTTCATGTTTGGATTAACTTTACATGTACATATATATATGTACTATATAAATGTGTACATATATATATATGCATATATGCACATATATATATATGTACATATATATATACATATATATATATGTACACATATATATGTACAATATATATATATGTACATATATAATATATATACATATATTATATATATATATATATATATATATATATATACATACATACATACAAATTGAGATAGGGGTTGTAAATGTAACCCTCCATGGGATAACATATATCCAATATACTGCTAGTGAAGTACCCAACAAAGTTAATACATAAATGTTAATGATTGCGATGCAATCAATTCATTTACTGTATTATATGGGCAAAGGTAAAATGATTTACCACAAATTACTAATACAAGATAAGAAAATGGAGAAATACATCTAAATCAAATACCAATTACACGATAATACTCAATCACATACTTTATTAAACCACCACATAAAAGACTGTAGGGTTACATATAAAAAGCAGAACAAATGAGTGTACATACAGTAGTGTACATAAAAAAGTGTACATAAAAGAGTAATGATGTATAATAAGTAGAATATATATAAAAGAGAATATAAATATAAGTAAATATAAATATAAGTATAGATTACATCTTACAGCTGTTTCGGCCATGTAGATAAGTATGTCTCATTTTACCAATATTAGCCTTTTATGGTAGGTCAATATATAGATATAAATGAGACATTTACAAAAATATCATAAGGCCCCTTCGGAGATTATGTAATATAAATCAGTCTACATATATATCCACATGGGTGTGGGTACATACCCATAATACAACATATACATATACATATGAGTGCATATACTCACACTCCTATACATATAAAAATATACATATACATAATGATATAAATAAATAATATAAATTAGTAAACACATATATGTTCCACATTCAATGTCTCAGTTTTTCGACTTAATATTGTGATAATAAACATACACATATTAGTACCTAGATGCAAATATACATAGGCAATAGTACATTATATTACTTCATACTAATTTCTAAAGTGTCATTGAAGTTAGCATCATTATCGTTGTCAATACAATTAATGTTACCATTATTATCATTCATAATATTATTAATAACGCTTACATTAGGATCCAGATTGGCACATAAGTATGTCCGGGTTCCAGTTAGTAATTTTCCTTATGACATAAATACACTATTGGATTTGAATTTAAAATTATCATTATCTTCCTCATGGTTGGTCCATTGAGAGCTGCCTGACCTCTACCACATCGCACAAGCAAAACATACACATCCACATCTAACCCTAAACCCACACGTCCACACAGAAACTCACACACACATGAATACACCCCTACACATCGCCACACTTTCACTGAAATGCAGAGTGCATGTCTGTCATCGCATGGCTTATAGACAAATCAGTACAGGCAGCAGTGTCTAACACTAACACACACACTCACATCCGCATAAATATTAGTACACTCACATATACTGTGTTATATATATATATATATATATATATACAAAGAGATACCCAAAAGAAACTGGAATTTTGAAATATTATTTTATTCACTTAGTTTTACATGTTTACCTTTTTATCGCCTTCAAAGTATTCTCCATTTGAAGCAGTGCGTCAGTTCTGATATTTTCCACTATTTGAAGCAGTGCTGGAACTCTTGTAAAGTGATGCCTTTTAACACCTCTATCATTTTTTTTCTTCACCTCTTCCACATCTGAAAAATCTTTAGCACTAGCTTTTGTCACCAACGATGACCTTCGAAAAAAGGTCTGGATCAACTTCCAACTGTTCGTTCAGTTCACGACATACATTTGATCTTCCATGAGCAACTGAGGCACAAATTTTGCTGCAACTCTTTTCATTCGTAATTCCTCATTCAAAATTTGTTGGCAGGAGCTCCAGGACACACCAGTCATATCAACAAGTTTGTCAGTTGTCAATGATAGCTCTCCAAGATCAGTTTATAAATTTTCGTGATGTTTTCATTTGTTTGGGAGGTTGACAGCTGCCTTGAACAAGGTTGGTCTTCAAGCGTCAAGTGACCATTCCTAAAATGTGAAAAGCACTTGTACACTTGTGTTTTGTTCATGGCAGCATCCTTGTAACCTGTTTGAAGCATGACAACTGTTTCAACTGCTGTTTTCCACAGCAGAGAACAGAATTTCACAGAAGCATGCTGCTACTTCATTTCTGCCATCGCAAAAATCGACGAACACAGGAGAAGCACTGCAAAGCAAAGACACGCCATATGACAGTACAACCACACTGCATGATGCCAGTCAGCAGACTGATGCCTGAGGGTCGTATAAAGTGACTTCTAGTGGTAGAAGCCTGATCTATAATGGGCTTGTCCCACACGGAACATTTATGGTTACTTTTGGGTACTTCCTTGTACATATACATACATACACAATATGTGTATATTTAAGTATGTCAGTGATTTCTTTTTTTTTTTGTTCACTGGAAATGATGTGGCAACTCAACTTTGGGTATAATCTATTTGGATACAAAAGAAAAAGACACGAAATATAGAAATCTTGGAGAAAAGTAAAACCAACGTACCACTTATATATATAATATGGAATGTATCTAATACAGTTTTATATTTAAGAGATGAGGAATTATGTAGATTATTTACATTTGATGGATATTTGTCCTCATCTTGTTTGTTGTTAACACAACGTTTCGGCTGATATACTCTCCAGCCTTCATCAGGTGTCTTGGGGTAATTTCGAACCTGGGTTCTCATTCCTAAGGTATTTTTCGATGTTATTATTATTATTACTATTACTATTATTATTATTCAGGTCACTGCTTGGAATTGAACTCGGAATCTTGGGGTTAGTAGCCCATGCTCTTAACCACTAACCGTAGTGGTTAAGAGCGCGGGCTACTAACCCTAAGATCCCGAGTTCGATTCCAAGCAGTGACCTGAACAATAATGATCTGATGCAGTACCAGGCAGTGGCTCTCATGGCTTCTGATCTTAACTGATTGGAAGTGTTATCATGTACATTGTTTTGTCTTGGTATAAAAGATGGGCTACAGCAAATATTCTGCTCAATACCACAGATTTGCTTGTCAGTTGTTTGACTTTAACCAGTTGAGCATGTCCCTTAGTGGCTGACGATATGTGCATCTCTGATCACGAGCAGAAGTAGTGGGGGAGCATCATAGCCATGTGTTGAGAGGGATTCTTTGGGGTTTGAATAATTCACCTCTGGAAACATGGGTGTTTCGTTCAACATCCTTAAACAACCCTTATTCAGGGACCTTTCGAGTGGGATGGGTTACTCGACCTGAAGAAAATTCTAACTGGGCCCCACCTGCAAGGTCATGTGCTATTTATTTTGATATGAGATCACCATGTCGCGCACATATGGCTGTGATGCATGTGCCTAGTGTACCCTTATCAGACGGGTAGTCATGATGGGTATACTGGGCTTCGTATATTTTACCCCAGTGTCACTTTGATGGCATGCACTGCTCTCTCACTCAATAATAATAATAATAATAATAATAATAACAACAACAACAACAACAACAACATCGAAAAATACCTTAGGTTCGAAATTTCCCCAAGACACCTGATGAAGACTGGAGGATATATCAGCCGAAAAGTTGTGTTGACAACAGACAAGTTAAGGACACATTTCCGTCAAATGTAAATAATGGAATGTATCTATCAGAAAGATCATCAACAGTATTATTTCGAAAGTAAACTGTCCTTGAAAATAGATACATATTGAAAAAGAATGGTTTCTCACTAATGATTACCGCCAGAGATCGAAACCTGATCCCTTACATGATCGCGATTATGGCATAGCTAGTTTAATGCTCTCCCATCCACACCTACACACTGACTTAAAATCCTCTTAACTTTCTGAATATTTTTCTTTTTAATGGAAATTTTCGCCGATAAAACCGTCATCAGCAATTCCGTATGCACATCAGTGAAATTTTAGGAATATGCATTATGTAGAAAGATATATGAATTTATTGTTACAGCATACGAATTCGGAGGTGGGGGTGGAGGGGATGGGGGAAACTGCGGTTATACTATTAAGTTTATAATATAATTAGGATTAGGTATTATTGTATATATTATTAATATTATATAGTATAATTAGGTATTATTGTATAAGTTTATACAATAATACCTAATTAAAAGTGACTTTTAATGTGAGTGTTTTATTATTTTTCGGTTGTAATTAAATATGATGTTTCTTTGTTTATTCTTGTTAGTGTGCGAGATATTTCAGTGTTACGATATTCTCTCTAGTTATATAGTATGATTGGGGGGTTAGAAGTACTTTCGTATGTTATGTGACGTCATAAATATACAGTGCAATATTAGAACCAGTAGTCAGTCAAAGCTTCCCGTTCAAGAACTGGTGGTTCGAGGGAAAGAGATAGAGACAGTTCTAAGAGGAGATCGCCATTTTTAGTTGCCTAGAAGCCACACGTAGCTACTGGTGTTTATTTAATTCAGCATTTTGGATCGCATAATCACAACTTTTATAAATTCATTTATATAATCTATGCTGATATCAAGTATCAACTAACGGAAATCTCAATTCAGTTATCAATCTTGATTACTTGCAAAAAAAAAAAGAAAATGTCTTCACCAGTAACAACACAACCTGCGGCATCAGATTCAAAAGACAACGAGCAACCTCCGCCCGGATACGGACCACCACCGCCTGGGTATGGACCTCCTCCATCAGGATACGGACAACCACCGCCAGTTGGCTACGCACCGCCACCCGGCGGTTACGCACCTCCACAGGGCGGCTACGCTCCTCCACCGGGCGGTTACGCACCACCACCGGGCGGTTACGCACCACCACCGGGCGGTTACGCACCACCACCCGGCGGTTATGCACCCCAACCCGGAGGATATGGACCACAACCGGGAGCTCAAGGGTCGCAACAGTGGATGACCAGGCCGACAGTTAGTAATTGTCCACCTGGTTTAGAATACTTGACAATGATTGACCAAATTTTGGTGAAGCAGCAAGTAGAACTTCTAGAAGTAGTAAGTGGTTTCGAATGTGCTAACAAATATATTATAGTCAATTCAGTTGGACAACAAGTATATTTTGCTGGCGAAGAGTCTAGTTTATGCATGCGTCAATGCTGCGGCAGTGCACGAGGTTTTGTGATGCACATATCCGATAATATGGCACAAGAAATTATGAGAATAACTAGAGAATTCAAGTGCTGCGCTGGATGTTGTTGGTGCGCTTGTTGCGAAGGTTGTGCTTTAGAAGTAACAGTAGAAGCTCCTGTCGGTCAAGTAGTTGGCAAAGTAAAACAGACTTGTAGCTTCTTACAACCCCTGTTCGACATTACCACACCCGATGATGATGTTGTTTTTCGAATCAAAGGACCCGTCTGTATTTGCGATGGCCCTTGCTGTATGCAAGATCAAAAATTTAAAGTTTACGATCATGATGAATCGAATCATATAGGAACGATCAGTAAACAGTATTCTGGGTTTGTCCATGAAATGGTAACAGCCGCAGACAATTTTGGAGTTACATTTCCAATGGATCTAGATGTCAAAATGAAAGCAACAATGATGGGTGCAGTTTTTCTAATAGATTTCATGTTCTTCGAAAATAAGAACAAGAAAGATCATGATTAAGGACATTCATACTGATGGAATTTATCTCTCTCTCTCAATATTTTTTTAACACGTACGTATTACGCTAAAGGTGTTCTTTTAAGTGAATATTATGTTTATATACGTGCTATTTTTAACATCCATTTCCTAATTTTTCACGCGACTATTCATATATATATATATTATGCCAAAATTTCTGAAAGTAACATTTTTTCAAGGAGCACTTTAAAACCCTAATTTACTATTTACAATGTTTATACGCATTGAATTTATTCTTGGTATTGTAACTAATCGTGAGCTTGGTACATGTCAAGATAATTTTATTTACAAAGAGTTTGTAATCATTGTCAGTATGTTTGGCTACTGTGAGATGTGCGAAAGTATAAACATACAGACATAAACTGTCTTATGTTAACAATTTTTTTTACCGATGCTGGCCCTCATCAAATCCTGGATTTTACTATTTTATTTATTCTTAAACTAGCACTTCAGTCCTTTTCTATTGTAAAAATAGTTTCATCTCTTTTTCTTTTTTCTGCATGTAAAATTTATTCATCTCTGTTTTAAATTGGTTTGATTAAATTAAAGTCGTAATACTGTTTTTAAATTTAAAATTGTTTTTACATATGAACTTCTGGTCAAACTCTAGAGTTTGATCCGAGCAAAAGACAAAAAAATGCAATAGGTATAAAACAAGTAGTAAACGAATATGAAAAAATAAATGCGCGCTGGCGAAACATGTTGTTTTGCACCATTTTTTTTTTGCTCGGGTTGAACACTGGAGTTTGACTGAACTTTTTTTCGACCGACTTTTTCTTTGTCAAAATTAGGAAAAGTAAAGCTAATTAAGCAGAAATAAAAAAAAGGCTCGTAAACTCAAAAGAAAATACAAGCATAAACCAGAATAGGATTCAAACAAGAGGAAGTTAAAGTATGAAATATGTAACTGCGCACAGTACTGTTCGATTCAATATAGTAGTTATTCCACCAAAGTATAGGCGACGAAACAAACAGTATGTAACTAAAAAATAAACTGGCAGTCACAACTATCTTATATCATACTCCACAAATTTTGTTAGATATACATATTGGGCGGAAGTAAAGGACATGGACCGCACCCGCCATTCGTTTTTTTTTTTCCTGCAGAAACGCACTTTTTCGATTGCGGAGATTCCGAATCTGCAAAAAAAAAATTCAAAATTTAAATTCCTCCCACCCCAATTTCGTCATTATTCACTATTTAAAAAAAAAATTCTTTTGGCGAAATACGTAGAAAAGTAGGTCAATATAAAGATCCTCACCCGGGGGAAAAAAAAAATTACCAGCCTGGGGCGGGGTGTTACCAAGTATGTAGAAAACGAATATGAAAAAAAGATGCGCGCTGACGACCGGGGGGGGGGGGACTTTCGGAAAATTCACAAGATCCGATTTTTCGGTCATAACTTCCGGTAAAATGGATATTTATTGGTCTTTTTTTTTTTTACGGATTCCCACATTTTTGGTTATGGAGGATCCGATTCCGAAAAAAAACTTTCAAAAAATCACATTTTCAAAATTATAATTCCCCTCCCCCATTACCACCTTCTTATTTTTCACTTTTCCCAGAAATTTTTTTTTTGCGAAAACCATAGAAAACTATGAAGATTACGATTCTGAATATATTTGTAAAATTTCAATTTTTCAATATATATATATCCTGGCAAGCCCGCTACTAAAGGCGGTGCTCCGGCACGGCCGCAGTCAAATGACTGAAACAAATAAAAGAATAAATACCATCAGGCCTTCAACCAGGCTATCCACATGCTAGAAATAACAGCCAAATCTCACAAAACTGCGATAACATAAGGCAATCAGTCTACTCACCTTTCTGCAAAGATTTCTTTCAGAGAAATTTCCCGCAGTAATATGATAAAGTATTCATATGAAATTAAAATGGCCATTTTTTCCCCCAAACTTACTTTTTTAAACGTTTTAAAAAACTTTTTTTCGAATTTTTTCCCCATCAATCTACGTGGAAAATACGGAGATTAAGAATATGGAAAAAATAAACACAAATTTTAAATTAAAATTTTTTATGAAAAACTCCAACCCCCAATTCCCCCAGCTATCTTAAATGTGAAAATAAACGGTTGTTTTTTTTGTTTCTGTATGCATTCTAGTAAAAGGCCTGATGATATATATATATATATTCTTTTTTTGAAAAATTGAAATTTTTCAAACCAGTTTTTTTTCGAAATCGTAATCTTTTATTTTTTTTTACGTATTTCGCGAAAAAAAAAAAAATTCTGGGAAAAGTGCAAAATAAGGAGGGGGGAGGAGTTATTGAAATTTTGAAAATGCGATTTTTTGAAAATTTCTTTTTCAGAATCGGATCCTCTATAACCAAAAACATAAGATTCCGTAAAAAATTTCTTTCAGAGAAATTTCCCGCAGTAATATGATAAAGTATTCATATGAAATTAAAATGGCCATTTTTTCCCCCAAACTTTCTTTTTATTTTTACACGAACGCACTATATTGCGGACAGAGATTCCAAATCTGCAAAAAATGTAAGAAATTTATGGCGGGGTGGTGGTTAAATTTTGAAATGCAGATTCGGAATCTCTGCCCACGAGATAGTGTGTTCATGTAAAAACATCCCCCCCAAATCCCATGATCTTTACCTCCGCCAAAAATATTTTTTTAAATCCCCCACCAATTTAAATTTTTGATTATGTTTACTTTAAAGAGATCGGGGGGAGGTAAAAATCGGGACCCCACCCCCTTTGGGACTTCTTTTTTTATGTTGTTACAGGAACACACTATATCGATGGCGGAGATTCCGAATCTGCAAAAAAAAAAAGTCTGCATTTCAAAAGTTAAATCTCCCCCTCCCCCATTTCTTAAATTTTCACTTTTTCAAAAAATCTGTTTTGGTGAAATGCGTAGAAAAATACAGAGATTATGATTCTGAAAAAAAAAAAAAAATTCTAAAATTTCAATTTTTCAAAAAAATAAATAAACACCCATTTCCCTCCGTCCTATGGCTAGAAGTGAAATTAAAATGTTTTCTCTACTAATGTTTGAGGTATACGTAGAATTATAAAATAGTAGACGCAAAAAGAAAATCTAACATGCGAGAAACACGTTTTCAAAATTTTAATACGAATTACCAAATAAAAAATTTCAAAATTTAACCCCCCCCCCCTGCCCAATTTCATTTTTCACTTATTTTAGAAATATTTTTTGGGCGAAATATGTAGGAAAATACGGAAATTATGAGTTGATCTTCGGTTTGGCTCTCTCAAAGTTTGATAATTTTCACCCAATCAGGAAGCAGGATTTGGAAACTGTCATTTTATGCGTGACAACATGTCTTGTCAACTGTAAACAATGCTAATAAATTGGGTAGGTGGGGGTAAATGAAATTAAAAAAATTTTTTTTTCTAAATCGTAATCTCCGATATTGAAAACAAGAATCTGAAAAAATTTGGGGGCTAATGCAGAATCACCCCTCTCCTTGAAAAATGCACTTTTTTGAAAAACTTTTTTCGGATTTCTACATTTTGGATGTCGGAGATTACGAATATGCAAAAAAAAAAAAAAAATTGGCGGAGGTAAAGATCATAGACCGCACCCCTTTTGGGATTCTTTTTACATGAACGCACTATATTGCGGTCAGAGACTTCAAGTTCTTTTTTTTGTCGATTTTTAAACCTCTGTAACTTTTTTCTCCACATTATACTTTCAGAGCAATGAAACTGGAATATAATAATTATAGCCAATTTTCAGACTTTTTAATGTCTTCTATAAAAAGCATATTTTGCGATGGAAAAAACTAGATCCATCCCAGCAATGGACCACCTGTGTGTTACTTCCGCATCATCATTCCGTAAAATGTATTTATGGGGACAAAAATATTGAAAAACACTAATACATGTCAGATTGACAAAGATTTTCATCCCTCCCCCGTGGTTTTTAAGTGCTTAGTGCAAAACAAATTGGCCCAAATCAGTTCAGAGTTTTTTAAAAAATCATAAATATTCGAAAATTTTATTTCATTAAAAGATGCCTTACCATCATTTTCAAGGTGGCGGTAAAGAAAAAAAGAAAAGCAAAGAGAAGAAAGAAAGAAAGAAAAACACTGGGAAAACCTTGCCAACTTATGTGGGTGTCCTAATCTGAAACTCCGCGATAGTTGTTAATTGGTTGATTTTAGGTTCAAAGTCGTTGTGGGAGGAGAAAATCACTTTATCTCTCCAGTTAGTCAAGTTACACATAGTCATAGTGAAGATATTTTTATATCAGAGACAGAAAACAAACAAACAAAAAATATATTCGTTTAGTTTGTCAAACTTAGATACATTAATAGAATGTCGACACCAGTAACAACACAGCCCAGAACTTCAGATTTAAGTAAGGGTAGCGAGCAACCACCGCCGGTTGGATATGCACCACAACCCGGTGGTTATTCAACCCAACCCGGAGGATATGGACCACAACCGGAAGCTCAAGGGTTTCAACAGTGGATGACCAGGCCAACAGTTAGTAATTGTCCACCTGGTTTAGAATACTTGACAACGATTGACCAACTTTTGGTGAAGCAGCAAGTTGAAATCGTAGAAGCATTAACTAGCTTCGAATGTGCTAACAAATATATTATGATCAATTCAGTTGGACAACAAGTATATTTTGCAGGCGAAGAGTCTGATTTATGCATGCGTCAATGCTGCGGCCCTGCACGAGGTTTTGTGATACACATAACTGATAATATGGGACAAGAAGTTATGAGGATAACTAGAGAATTCAAATGCTGTGCTGGATGTTGTTGGTGCGCCAATACCAAACATTGTGCTTTTGAAGTAACAGTTGAAGCTCCTGTCGGTCAAGTAGTTGGCAAAGTAAAACAAACTTGTAGCTTCATACGACCCCTGTTCGACATTACCACACCCGATGATGATGTTGTTTTCCGAATCAAAGGACCAATTTGTATTTGTGACGGTCCTTGCTGTTTGCAGGATCAAAAGTTTGAAGTTTTGGATCACAGTGAAACGAACTCTATAGGAACGATCAGTAAACAATATGCTGGTTTTGTCAATGAAATGTTCACAAACGCAGACAATTTTGGAGTTACATTTCCATTGGATTTAGATGTCAAAATGAAAGCAACAATAATTGGAGCTCTCTTTCTGATAGATTTCATGTTTTTCGAACGTAAAAATTAATAAATTTACAATTGAATTCGATGGAATTATGTATATTTGCCTTAAATATTGTGCAGATATACTTTTTACACATGATGCAACTTTTGAGAAACTATTATAACCCTAATGTACTTTACTTATTCCAGGTTTTTTTCCTGAACTTTGAATTCCAAAACACGCACTTTTTCTAATCTCAGTGTAGTTTTATTTCCAAGTTTACGAGGAGGTGCTGTAAAGTTCCTGGCTTTAAGGATATTGCGAAAGGCCTGATTGGAGGCCCAACATTCCGAGTTCTTTTACATATTATTAAAGACATTTTCAACAAATACCGCTTAGATGCTGTAGATTCAAAGTATAAAGGGATTTGTGGGAAAGAATGTATCCGAGGGGTTGGTGAGAAGAGTTTCGGAAAATTTATACGACCCGACTGTTTTTCCTCATATTTTTCAACAAAAATTGGACCGGATTGTGATGGTGAGGGAAGGGATGATTAAAACAATCATACATTTTTAAAACTTTTTTTCACTAAAAGATTCCCCCATCATTTCGAAGGCTACATGAAAAAAAGAAAAGGGAAAAATACCCGTCAAAATGGAGAAATTCCAACTTATATGGTCTTCCTGATCTGAAAGATTCCCATTTTCCTGAAACTTACGAGGGAAGAAAGTCGGGTCGTGTGAAATTTCCGAAACCCCTCGGAAAAAACAAACAAATAAATCCCTATATACTCTGAATCTACAGCATCTAAGTGGTATTTTTTGAAAATTTCGTTGAGAATTACCTGTTTCAGGAAGTTGAGGCAACATAACTTATTAGTGTCAATATATTTGGTTTCAGTGAAGACTTTCTCCTCAAACAACACTTGTTTTGATTTTATCGTTTTCGCCTACCCTCTCACCAGCTTCCTTGGAATTGGATTTTACGTTTACTTTTTGATTATAATTTTTACTTTTATTCTAAGCTAAGTACAATTATTTCCTGTTCCTTTTTTTTTTTTATCTACTTAACGTTCTCTTTTACAAATAATTTGTTTGATGACAGATATCGTTGTCATGTTTTTAATATTCAAAGCTATTTTCCCATGTAAATATTTTCATTGTACAAACAAAACAAAAAAGTTATCTTGCAAAATTAAGAAATAAGCTAAGCAAAAGAAGTAGAAAAAAATATACTTATAAGAAATTTGAATTTATATTTTTTGCTGAACAAGTTCATGAATTCTAGTTGTAGCACTCCGAACGAAATGCTTTGCGGTATTTCGTCTGATTTTACGTCTGCGTTCAAATCCTGCTGAGGTTAACTTTGCCTTTCATCTTTTCGAGGTCGACAAAATGATACCAGTTGAGAACTAGGGTCGACTTAACACCTCCCTCAAAATTTCAGTCCTTGTGCTTATTGTAATTCAAGATTAGATTGTAGTCTGAAGACTGTTAATGATGCTAAACTCTGTCTTATTCTTCGGCAATCCATTGCTTTTGGTCTCGGAAAACTACAAGTATTTACTTAGCAAGTTCCATAAAACATTTTTATTTCTTCACTTTTTTTTTTTCCAGCTTACATACACACAAATATCCAAACATGCACATAAACACAAACACATACATAGACAAAAAACATAAACATAAGCGATTCGTGAAAACAGAAAACGTGTATATTTATGTATGTATGTGTATCAGTGAGTGTGTGTTAGCATGTGCGTGTCTGTTCAAGTCGCTCGTGCAAAAGTAAGACAATGAATGTGTGTGTGGGACCTTTTTTTTTCACTGTTCAGCTGCAAAAATAAACTGAAAAACAAAAATCTTATACGGAACTTGCCGAACAAATACATTTAATTGTCAGAGACCAATTTGCTAAAATCGATAATTTGTTTTAAATATTCTTTACACGCAAAGCACACATTTTCATTAAAATATGGTAATTATTACTTCTTTCATGGTTTGAATGCAGGGAAAAAATATTGCAATGATCTTTCCTCATTTTAAGAAAATATCTTAGACTTTATATTTTGTATTTACTTGTGAGACTTTGCTTAACCAAGTTTTACATTCAACGCTTACTCCATAACTTAGTATTCAAGTCACACCCACCACAAACTTTTGATGGAACTTATATGAACATGTTATTACTTTTTTTTTTGATCAAAGTGTGTTTAGTTGACTAAAATAAAATTTCTAAGTTAACATAGAACATACTGCTATACAATAATTTTGGTATTCTACGAATCATGTAAAAGATATTATTTTCGAATACTTAACAACCTGTTAATTTTGCTATACATTTGTAATCATACATTACTGCCTGCCAATTAATGATACCTAATTTATATCACTAGGTGTTTACACCTAACTGAAAGAAGTAATTTCACTGCCAGTCAATGATTAACTTTGGTTGGAGTTTTCACTCCATTGATGATTATGACCTATCTAAACCACGAAGCTAAACTTGGTCTTCATAAGTGGAATTTGTTTTATCTGGAGAAATATGTAAAATATCAAAAATCGGAAACTCTAATTCAGTCCTTCCCCCCGTTTTCCCTTGTTCTTGCTCATTATCTGTGGAAATGTTCACCTCCATTTCTCATTATCTTATCAAATATACCACTATATTTTGTTCTAGTTATTAGGTTATTTGTAAATTAGCGGGTACCTTGACGAAAAGAGTTGATTAACTATTAACCTAACAAATTTTAGAAGATAAATGCAATACGCTGTTTTACGATTTTTTTAACCACATAGTTCCGGGTTCAGTCCCACTGCGTGGCACTTTGGGTGTCTTCTACTATAGCCTCGTGCCGACCAAAGCCTTGTGAATGGATTTGGTAGACGGAAACTGAAAGAAGCCCGTCATATATATATATGTGTGTGTGTGTGTCTGTCTGTGTTTGTCCCCCACAACATCGCTTAACATCCGATGCTAGTGTTTACTTTCCCGTAACTTAGCGGTTCGGCAAAAAGACACCGATAGAATAAATACTAGGCTTACGAAGTATAAGTCTTGGGGTCGATTTACTCGACTAAAAAAGGTGGTGCTCCAGCATGGCCGCAGTCAAATGACTGAAACAAGTAAAAGAATATAAATAATGCAAAATAGGTCAAATGTTGTTTGATAAGTTAGATGTTATTTTTGTCCGATACGGGCAGCTGTCTTTTCAGTCTTTTCTTAACCACTTGTTACTCCAACTTCCTTTTAATGTCAAGTTGAATCGACCATTACATAATGTAGTGGTATTCAAAAGTACCCTTTAAAAAGAATTTTAGAATCATATGGTGGGAAGTCTTAATCTGTGCTATACAACCTAAAATATTTCTTGATCAAATTGTATGGCGGAAGGGTAGCAGATAGTGAATATTTTGTTACTACCCCTCCCCCACATATTTTCTTTTTATTTGTCTTCTTGGTAAGGTAGTCCTGGGGTTTTTTCTCAATACTTTGATCAATTGTATTTTTAATGTTTTTTCATTCTTTTCTTTAAAATATGTTGCTAAATAGAATTTCTTATTAAAAAATAATAATAATAAGGCAGTAAACAAAACATTTGAATTGGTGCTGAAAATCATTTACTTTGTGTGTGTGTTTATCTATTTAATCCATTTTACTTAGCTTGGTATTACGAAAAAGTTAAATCATTGAACTCGGATATTAACAGCTATGTGTAGCTTTATTCTCGACCGTCCTATCTGTATTCATCATGCTACTGTAGGGCTTCAAAACTGAGGCCCTAAAACATCAGAAAGCAGGCTGTTGTTTAAACTACGTCACGTGTAAAAATAACAAGGTTCGTTAATTTGGATAAGTTCATATACTGTGGCAACATAAAAATCCTAACATTTCGAGTAAATTCCTTTGAGAGAGAAAAAATGTTTGAATCTCCAGACAATCTGTGTAAAGCAGATTGATGGCAGTAGGATTTTGTTTGAAATGTCCAAATTATCATCTCCACATGAAATATACGAGCTTGGATAATTTTCGCCGAGGCAGACTACAACAGTTTCCCCAGACTTCTATTTTATTTTTTGGTTTATTGTACTAACAAGTTGATCACTTTTCTGAGTGAATCCAACATTAATGAACAAAAATTTATATTTTATATTCTATTATTTTTATTCTACCTGATACTTTGCAAGCTTTTGGCAATTTTATTCTTACTTTTCCTACAAAAGCCTCATTGGTTTCATATTGTTATTGTTATTATTTTTCTTCAATAGCAAATGCCTTTGTATATTTACGCAGTTTTGTTATTGATTTTTGAAATTAAAAAAAGAACAAACTAATGATTTATTTTTGCTTTTTTGACACGAACCTGTTTAGGTTCTGGAGCAATATTGGCTCGAAGTTTGTAAAACTGGAAAGAAAATTCAATGTGAAACAGTTAAGCATGAAAGTCTTTAAAATTCACAAGGTAATCAAGAATAGTATGTATGAGCAACTTTTCTTCCACTCTTGGTTACCTGAGCTCGAGGGGTGTAATAACTTATTGTTATGATAGGGGTGTGCATAGGATGTGTGGATGTAGGTATGGATGGGGAAGTGGGTACTGTTGCTCGGAAAGGTGAATCAATAATAGTCTGCTTCACATGATCTATGTTAATAGTCTGATGTTTTCCATGATACGGGCCAGTATAAGACTAACGTAGTGGTTGCTTGACAATGTCATTGAAAACACGAGTCCATTTATGAATGTCTAGTGGAACAAAAGACTTGATTGATTGTGATTTGGTTACCAAAGGAGTTAATTCCATCATGTATTTTTGCAATCGATGAACACAGTCTGCTGGATCAAAATTCCAGTTAGCTGCAGTTTTATTTGTGACCATCTGACCAGGTAATGTAAGAAAGGCACCATAAAGTAGTTCCACTGGTGAAAAACCTAGGTCTTCCTTGACAACTGATTGAAGACCTAATTAAACAATTGGTAATACTTCTAACCAAACATCTAACTCAGGATAAGCATGTAGAGCTGTTTTCAATTGACAATGAAAATACTCTATCATTCCATTACATATGGGGTGGTTTGGATTCACCAAGTACCCAACAAGTTCGAAAGTTCAGTGAAAAGATTCAATTCAAATTGTCTATCTCTATCAGTAGTTATGGTGAGGGGAGCTCCAAAGCATGAAATCCACCCAGTCACAAGAGCCTTTGCAATTGTGAGAGATGAAATGTCCTTGATGGGTATGGTTCCAGGCCATCTAGAAAAACGATCTATACAGGTCAACAAATATACAGTATCTTGAACTGGTAGCAAGGGACACCCAATATCTATGTTTAAAATGTGTGCTTAGAGTAACAAAAGTTCAATGATGTGGCATTGAACTTTAGCCTTCTGATACAGTCTGCAAGTGGGTGCCCAATTACGAATGTCTTTTTGCATACAGGGCCACATGAAACAACTTGAAATTAATTTTGCTGTTGCTGAAATACCAGGATGAGATAAATTATGAAGAACTGAAAAGCACATTTGTCTATGACTCTTAGGAATGTAAGGTCTGGAAATACCAGTAGAAATATCACACCAAATAGAAGAATCTGTAAAATGTAGTGGTAGTAGATGGAGGTCTAAAGAAGTCCCACGATTGAAGATGCAATAATTCATCATCCTGTTGTTGCTCCAACTCAATGTGCTGCAAATCAATAGAATCTAGAGTATATCAAGTATGAATATGTATGCAAGATAAGGCATTAGCTGTAGAATTATCTGCACCCTTGATATACTGAATATCAATAGTGTATTGTGAAATGAAATCCAAATGTCATAAATCTTTGGGAGAATATTTATCTGTTCTTGACCATAGAACAAAAGTCAATGGTTCATGGTTGGTGAAAATCATAAAATTTTGACCTTCAAGAAAATGCCAGAAATGTTTAATGGTTAAATCAACAGTCAAAAGTTTTCTACTGAAGGTATTATACATTGATTCTGCTAGTTTGAGGAATTTAGAATAAAAAAGAGAAAGTGGTTGCCATACATTAAGAACAAGCTGTTGCAAAACTGCCAATTCCTACATCTAATGCATCAATCATTAATGATAAGGGTGAGCCAAAAGTGTAACTCTTGATAACTTGTCCTGAATATCCTCAAAAGCTTGTAGTTGGTGTGGGATGAACACACTACAGTTGGGTAGAATTTAATGATATAGGATCATTTTTTTCTTTCTATTATGTAAAAGTTCTGTGAGGGAAAAATTTGTCTCAGTACAATGTGGAATAAGTCTTCCATAGAAGTTAATTAAACCAAGAACTTCTCATAACTTCGTTAGAGAAGAAGGAATTGGAATATGATGAATAGCATCAATCTTATCCGGTAACAAAGATCCATCTTTATCAATTGCACATCCCAGAAAAGTGATGGAAGAAATGTCAAAAACACATTTACTTGCATTAATTATCACACCATATTGTGACAGGTAAGTAAAAAGTTGTTCTAAAGCACATGCTCCCCTTCTAAGTGAAAAAAATCTAGACTATGTGTGACTTTGTTGATAAATCTCTGACAAGTATTAACAACATTATGTAGACTGAAAGGCATTCAAATAAATTCACACAAACCAAAAAGAGTAGTTATAGCTGTTTTAGGGATGCCCGCAGATTAAATCGGAATCTGGTTATATGCATGCACTAAATCAGTCTGCAAAGATAGTGCTGTGATGTAACAATGCAGAAAAGTCATGAATATGAAGAATAGGATATTTATCTGGTACTGTTAAATCATTTAAACATTGACAGTTTCCACTGGGACACCAACTCATGACATTTTAGATACGAGGTGTAAAGGAGATGACCAATTACTGTTAGAATGATAAATAATACCCAGGTCCAACATGTGACTAAATTCCTCCTTCACTGCTTATCTGTGGCTAGGTGTTGAGAATGGGATGCAATCAAGGGTCTTATTGTAATAACATGGTGCATTACTTATTGCACTGGAGTTTTGTTATGAAAAACCATCCAAGTTATATCCAGAAATTTTAGTAAAAGCTTGTAGAAATGATTAGAAGATGGAACAAAAAAAATGTGGACTGACAGAAGAAGAGCTTGTGCAGAGAGATGAGTTCTTGAGTTGATTAATCACTTATTTTGTAAATCAACCAAAAGATTAAAATGGTGCAAAAAATCTGCGACAAGAATTGAGTATGGTAAGTCGGCTATAAAAGCTATAAAAACCCATCAAAATTGTCATTGGAGATTAATATCCAAAGTAAGTGACTTTTCACCAAAAGTATGAATTGGAGAGTGATTTACTGCCTGTAAGGTGACAGCTATTTGTCTCTGTGAATTGGTCAATAAACTCACAGGCCAAATACTACATACTGCTCTTGTGTCTACCAACAAATGCTGCTTGGAATTGGTATCGTAGATAAAGAATATGCAACAAGTGGATGGTCCTTCTAGAGATGTAGCTGCATTTAATTTCTGACAAGGGAGTTTCCTTGGTATTGTATAACCAGAGTAAAGGCACAAGGGGAAATACACTTACGTGCATGAATTCAAAATGGTTATGATACCAACAGAAAGATGTCTACTCCCTGCTTGTGCTAAAATTCCAGTCTAGAAAATGAATATCTGCATTATCTTGTACGTGTACTGAAAGATAACTTTCTGCACCATGTGAAGTCAAAGAAGAGATGTCCATTATACTGTCAGCTAAGCCTGCTAGCTGTTGAATGGAACTGTGTTCCCTTATAGTAGTCAAAATTGCGTGCACATTAGTGGGAAGGCAGGAAATAAAAGTTGCCACAACATATTTTCATCCAAAGTATTTTTCCCTGCTAGGTCATGCATACAGTGAAGTAATTGTGATAGATGTTTATCTCCTACAATTTCTTTAAGAAGGAGCTGATGATATCACTTTTGTTTCTATGTGGAGGTGCACCTCAAAATTGCTGTCTTCATATGTAGATATGATGGCTGATCCAATTGGGTTGTGATGAGGTCTTTAGCCTCACCACATATGGTAGATGGTAATACGCCAACTACCAAGTGAAACTGTCTAGCGACAAAGGTAATGTTGTTAGTTGTAAAATTAGCTTCTAGCTGGGAAAACCAAATGGCTGGGTCTCCTGTGAATGGTGGGGAAACAAAAGATACAGCTGCCTGCAATGGGATGCTATCAGACATGTTGGAAGAAACAGAAGGAACCAGTGAAGATGTACTGCATTTGATAACAGAACATATTTCAAAGAAAGAGAAAACTGGCAAATACGCAACTTGAAATGTCTTGCTGGCATATTTAACTGCTATTTCAAGCCAAATGAAAGAATGCCCTGAAGTCCACAAGAGTAGAGGGAGATGATTGAGCATGATAGTCATTCAAGATTTCTAGGAGGTCCATTGCAGGAAAATGTGTTTGAACTTCAGTGGTTTATACAAAACTGTAACCTTATGTAGGATGGTTGCTGGTTCAGTGGTCATTCAAATGTTTGTTTGGGGTCACCAGTTTTAATGGTGAGCTGAAGAAGGAATCCAGTCAGATGTGCTGGCGAAAGTAATCACGTTGGGGTCACCAGTTTTAGCTGTGGTTGGTTATAAAGTCTCTGTTGGTTTACTATGGAGTGTTGCAAACCATATAGGAGGTGTGGCATGTTAACTCGTGGAAATGATACAAGAAACAAACTTTTAAATAACAGTGAGACTTTATTCCTCTTCTAAATTATACAGTGGACCAAATAACACATCACGAATTCTGTTGGTTGTATAGTTCATCCATCATTAGAATAATTCAACCCTGGATGTCAGTGGTTACACGTGCTTCATTATAATATTATAACATGTGCTCCAGGAAATCTCTCACCTCACTGCCCATAAATGATTTGACAAAGTTATATATAAGCAGAGGGAAGGGTCCAGCAATGATTCAGATTAATTGAGGATGTATTATGCACAACATGATTGGATCTGAGATCCTTATCCCGTACAATACTCATCCATTCAAAATACAAGACTCAACCAAATGTTCCAAACTCACATGATAAGTCAAATACCCAATCATTAAAAATGAACGTGTGGAGCCTATTTAAGGCTAGTTGAATATAAAATGTCAGAACAGAAATGGGTCTTGCTACAATATCAATGAATCTATTTTATCTGAAATTTAACAACCTTTATACTATGATACTCTTACTCAAAAAAGTTTGTCAATAAGATTTGACATTAAGAAACGATTTATTTATAATAGTAGCTTCAAATAATTGTTGCTCAGTAACCAGTTGTTGCATAGCTGTTATCACTTGTGGATCAATAGTTGTTGCTATTGTTGTTTAGTCACAGGTCAGCTGTGAACTGTTGGACCAAGACATTGATAATTTCATACAATATATTTAGGATTAAATTATCCTATGTGTCCTACATTTTTTTATGCTATTGTTTGGAGTTTGGCTGCTATTTCTAGCAGAACAAGCAATCACAGAGGTTCTTTAAATTCATGAACCAACAAAAAACAATGGTGATTATAACAACTTCATTTCTTTCAAATAAGACCAGTTTTTGGAGAAATACAATCAATTAAATCATCTTTAAGTGTGCTGCTGGTAATTTTTTGTAAATGATTTTGTATGGACAAAAGATATATCTGGCCTCAATAAACTATGAGCTCATAATTGGAAGGAATAAAATAAAAAGAATAAAAAAAAAAAACCTATTAGATATGATCACAAAGCTCTGCCATTCCTCCACCTCAAGAATAATAATGTCTCCGTAAGCTAGGAAGACCGTGATACCTATTCATTTCTGTTATCTGGTTGTATTCAGTGTTTAATAAGTAACATACCTTCTGAATGAAGTGTTGTTGAAGTGTTTCCTTAGAGTGCCATTACCTTTTTTTCTAAATACCTGAACTTTGAATGTAGAATAAGACATTTGTCTCAGAGACTACAAAACACCTATCTTCCTCATTTCCTCTGCATCACCACCACCACCACCATTATAATGTTTTTGGTACTTTTACTATTTCAGCAACTGTGAGGGCGCGTGGCTTAGTGGTTAGGGCATTCGGCTCATGATCGTAAGGTTGTGAGTTCGATTCCCGGCGACGCGTTGTGTCCTTGAGCAAGACACTTTATTTCACGTTGCTCCAGTCCACTCAGCTGGCAAAAATGAGTTGTACTTGTATTTCAAAGGGTCAGCCTTGTCACTCTCTGTGTCACGCTGATTATCCCCGAGAACTACGTTAAGGGTACACGTGTCTGTGGAATGCTCAGCCATTTGCACGTTAATTTCACGAGCAAGCTGTTCCGTTGATCGTATCAGCTGGGACCCTCGTCGTCGTAACCGGCGGAGTCTTTAGAGATTTCAGCAACTATCTCCAATGCCCTTGTAACTATCTTTACTTCTACCCCTTTAATTGCTTTATTAATTATGGTGCAACTGACCTCAATAAAAGCTATTCTGTTCTACTTAAGCTAGACTCTCCTGCTTATACAAGCTAATTCATTAATATTTCATGGACACTTCCTCATCTCTTTTATTAGGACTGCAAAAAAGTATGCACACTTCTCCCTGTCATCTTCATTTATAGAAGTATACTGCCTTTCAGTTCAAATGTATTTCATCATGTGGAAGAACATTGTCAAGCTTCTTGCTAACATTCTTTTTCTTGGCTAAATATACTTGGCATGAAGCTTCCTAAATCACATAGACTCACTCCTACTATTGCTCTTTGCTAAGTCCATTCTACTACTCTTTGCAAGCCTATCACGCTGCTCTATTCACTACACAGCTTCCACCATATCATCTGTTGCTAGGCTGGAGCTTGCATCCATTAACAGAATCAGTCAATAGCTACAGAAAGTTATCTTGTTGGATTGCTCAGTTATTTTTATTTTCTACTTTTAGTAGATATGGATTTATGATCCGCAAGCTGTTTGTCCATTTAACGTCCACAGCTGACTGTTATTTTTTCTTTTATTTTTATTGTTTTTATTTTTTTAATGAGCTATTAAATAACAAGATTCTGTTCTAGAAAACGAAAAGCTTTTGTTTTTTATTCATTTGTAGTATTTTTCTTTTGTTGATTAAGGAATTATGATATCTGATAAAGAACAGTAAACAAGATCTTCAACTGGCACTTGTATTTGCTAAGAAGGTAGTCTCTCAACCAATGAGTATTAATGCTAATATCTTGTCACAAAGAGTACACAATATATTTAGTTACAAATTAAGAGCCAAAGTTGTGAAGGTTAGGTAATAAAACGTCTAAACCTACAGGATTGCTTTCAAGTAAGCCTGTAAGATATCTTCAAATGCTTAACCTCTTATCTATGCTGGTTGATGAGATAGTGGTTTATGATATACAATTTCCCAATAGCAAGGTAAATGGAAATGAGATGCATGGAATAAAAGTGAATTACACTAGGTAACAAAGATTTTGTTACAGAAGACCAAATAGGTGTTCCTAGTTAATTTTAGTATGCTGATTTCAAATCTATAATTAAATTTTTTCTATCATCTGTAGGCTTTGAGTAAGATGCAAATCACTTAGTAAAATTTCCTTCTACATCAAGATTTTGGTTTTAATCATCCTAATGCCAGTAATATGAAACTTGCTTTTCAAAGTTAAAGGAATTTTTGTTTGCCAACTTATAAAAATTCTAAGGATTTTGTTCAATAAAATTTATCCCAAGTTGGCGACACTGAGTCACGAGCATAGTAATGGCCCAATAGTCAGTTGCTATGTGACAATCAAGTAGAGCAGTTGTTGAAGACATCAGTTCATCTGAAGATTTCACTAGAAATAAGGAAAGATGGCATGTATGTTCCAGATGTAACTAGTTCCCCACATTTATTGGAATAACAGAAAGAAAAGGTAGAATTGCTTGGTTTCAGATGTCAAAGATGAAATTTTCTCTAGACATACACCAAAGTTTCCCATTTCTGTCAATGCCATCTGCAGTTTTCACCATCATTTTACTTACAGGAGGAAAACGTTTGTTTCTCTATCAGTGGCCTGATGGAAAGGATAGGCTTTTGATATAATCCAAAAAATGGAGATTGTTCATTGACTCTAGTAAAGCTAGCCTTAAAACTGTATTATTATACAATAGCAATGAAAAACTTTCAATACCTGTAGCACTTGTCACTGGCTTTAATGAGGTTTATAAATCAATAGAATTGCTGCTAAGACTCATCAAATATAAGGACCACATATGTAATATTTATGGCGATCTTAAAGTTGTATCATTACTTCTTGGGTTACAGTTGAGCTACACAAAGCATATGTGCTTTTTGTGTCCGTGGAACAGCAGAGATGACAAGAACTACTACAAAAAACATGATTGGCCATATAGAACCAAACATTTTGTTGGTAAACACCGTGTGCAACATTCAGTGCTTATTGACCCTCAGAAAGTACATCTTCTACCATTTCATATTAAACTTGGCCTTATGAAAAATTTTGTGAAGAGTATGGAGCAGCAAGATAGCAGTTTCCAATATTTAAAGGATAAATTCAAAGGAATATTAACAGATGATAAGCTAGAAGTTGGAGTTTTCACTGGACCATAGATCTGCAGTGTCAGCCATGAATCATCATTTCCATCTAATCTAATTGAGAATGAACTAGGAGTATGGACATCTTTTGTTGAAGTTGTCAAAAATTTTCTTGGAAACCACAAAGCTGAATTCATATGAGAAATATGATGTAGAGTGTCTTTGAAAATACATTTTTTACATCCTCATTTTGACTTCTTTCTGGTCAACCTTGGGGTTGTGAGTAATAAGCATGATGAGCACTTCCACCAACAGATCTCAGTTAGGGAAAACAGATACCAAGGTAACTTCCACCCAAATATGATGGAAGATTATTGCTGGTTCCTGCAGAAGGAGAGCCTGTCATCCTACAAGTGACAAAGGAAGAGGAAACACCAATGTTTCACTTAAGAACAGAAAGTTGCCTTTCAGTAATAACAACATAATACTTATGTACTTTGAGTGGATGATTGGGCACAGGAGTGGTAACTCAGCCATGGAATTCCACTGACTGTCTTAAGATAGAAAAAGGAGGAAAGGTATTCCTTTTCACTAATTATTTAAGAATGCTTAACATAAAACCTGGCATGGAAAAGTAGCTTAGATGGCTTTTGTAACAGAAGCAGGTGAGAAAAAATGATAAATAGGGGATTTCAGTTACACAAAATCTGGACGTCAGACCGGACTGATTGCTCCAAATCAGGCTCCATGCTGAAGGGGACCCTGTGCTCAAGAGTGTTACATTCTATACTGGTGACATTTCATAAAGGTGATCCCCCTAAAGTCTTTTAAAAAATTCTATGTGGTCTTTCAAAAATAAAAAAAAACATAAAACATACACTTTAGTGACACAAGATATTAAAAGATAAACCCATTCAGCCAAGACTGCTTGGGTTAGCCACTGAATTTGATGAAATTTATTGTATTTTTAGTGAAAGGCTCAATAAGTATGTTTGCATATGAATGCTTGGGTAAATAAAATATTTGTGTTTGTGAGAGGGTGAATTGTATGTATATTTGTGTGCTTATGTTTTGTGTGTGTCAGTTTCTATAGATATGTTTAATTTTGGGGAAACTTTTTATTTCAATAAAGTGTATTTTTTATACTTATATAAGCGCAGGAGTGGCTGTGTGGTAAATAGTTTGCTTACCAACCAAATGGTTCCAGGTTCAGTCCTACTGTGTAGCATCTTGAGCAAGTGTCTTCTACTATAGCCTTGGGCCAACCAAAGCCTTGTGAGTGAATTTGGTAGACAGAAACTGAAAGAAGACTGTTGTAAATATATATATATATATATATATATATATATATATATATATATATATTTATGTATGTATGTGTGTGTGTGTTTGTGTGCCTGTGTTTGTCCCTCCAACATCACTTGACAACCGATGTTGGTGTATTTACGTCCCGGTAACTTAGTGGCTTGGCAAAAATGACCAATAGAATAAGTACTAGGATTACAAAGAATAAGTTCTGGGGTTGATTTGCTCGACTAAAGGCAGTGCTGCAGTATGGTTGCAGTCAAATAAAAGAATATATATATATAAAATAATAACAGAATATATATATATCATCATCATCGTTTAACGTCCGTTTTCCGTGCTAGCACGGGTTGGACAGTTCGACCGGGGTCTGGGAAGCTAGGGGGCTGCACCAGGCTCCAGTCTGATCTGGCAGTGTTTCTACAGCTGGATGCCCTTCCTAACACCAACCACTTCATGAGTGTAGTGGGTGCTTTTTACGTGCCACCGGCACAGAAGCCAGTCAAGGCATGCTGGCATCGGCCACATTCAAATGGTGCTTTTTATGTGCCACCGGCACAGGTATCACAACTACAATTTCCATTTGATATTTATTTTGATGTTGATGTACTTGACTCAATAGATCTCTTCAAGCACAGCAGGTCATGTGCCACCGGCACAGAAGCCGGTCAAGGCGACCCTGGCATCGGCCACGTTCGGATGATGCTTTTTACGTGCCCCTGGCACAGGTATCATGTAACTACAATTTCCATTTGATATTTATTTTGATATTGATGTACTTGACTCAATAGATCTCCTCAAGCACAGCAGGTCACCCGACGATCTTGGCAAAGGGTACCACAATTGCAGGAGCCTATTATGCTTCACTTTTGAGGAAATTAAGAGAAGTTATCAAAATCAAGAGGTGGGGCAAGATCAGCAAAGGCATCCTCCTCCTGCAGGACAATGCTCCGGTCCACAACTCGCTTGTCGCCAGATCAGAAGCACAGGCGTATGGCTATGAACTCCTCCCCCATCCTCCTACTTTCCTGACCTTGCACCCTCTGATTTTCACCTCTTCCCAGTCATGAAGTTGTTTTTGAAAGGAAAGCGTTTCCCAGATGATGCAGCCTTGATTTCTGAAGTCACGTTGAGGTTGGAGGACCAAGCTGGGGTCTTCTACAAAAACGGTCTCCAGAGCTGCATCAAACAATGGGAGAAATGCGTAACTCTGGGTGGTTCTTATGTAGAAAAAGACTAATAACTGTGCCAAGTTTCGTTGCTCTACTGCTATGGGAAGTGGGTCAGGGGCATTACTTATTGAACGCCCCTCGTATTTTATATATATATATATGTTCGTATGTTTAATTTTGGGTAAACTTTATTATTTCAATAAAGTGTATTTTATATGTGTGTGTATATGTATGTATTAAAGAAAGCAAATAATAAAAAAAAATAATAAAACCAAAAGGCTAAATGGATATGTATGTGTAAAAGAATTCAGTACTTAGTGTTTTGGCTACAATGGTTAAAGGTTAAAAGTTCAATTATTTTTGATAGTGGTTTGGTTGAGGTCTTTGTAGTTATGTGTATGATTGTATGTATATGTATTTTATTTTGTGGGGAATTGTATGTATACACACAAGTGTTCGTGTATATATGTGTGTGTGTGTATAGTGGGAGAGAGAAAGATGGGGGAGGTGAGATAAAATTTCTTATCTCTTGTTCAAAAGAGAAAATCTCTTTGCAATGGCACTCATTCAAGTTTTGGACAAGCATAAACACACAGCCACACACACACGCACACACACAGGGCTATAGTAGAAGACATTTGGTGTCATACACTGGTGCTAAATCCAGAAACATATAGCTAAGGAACAAAGTTCCTGTCACACAGACAGGACTGTGTCTTACAACAGAGCTTATAGAAAAAATAATCATTTCAAAACCCTGAAAATATTGCGCATCTGCAACAGGAGTTGGATACAATATACAGGTGGGCTGAGGACAACAACATGCAGTTTAATGCAGGTAAGTTCCAGGCCCTGCGCTACCGGCACACAAAGGTAAAGGACGTGCAGACTGGATACACTGGCCCAGGAAGAATTGCAATCCCTGAGTCAAAATCAGTCCGTGACCTGGGCATTGACATGAGCAATGATGCATCTTTCCAAGTGCATATTACTAATCTGGTGATAATAATAATAATAATAATAATAATAATAATTGTGTACAGTGCTCAGGTGCACTACAACTCATCTAAAGTGTATATATAATCAGGTGTAGTTTCGGCGGATTTCGGAAAGCATGAGGGCCTTAAAGGATGCAGTGTCATGGCAGTCAACAACTGACGCAGGCAGTTTATTCCATGCTTCAGCAACTCTGAGCGTGAAAAAATGTTTCCGAAAGTCATGGGAGCTGTGTTGTTTTCTGACTTTGTAGGCATGTCCACGTGTGTTAGACACATGGAGATCAAAAAG
>NC_042997.1:82254542-82319542 GCF_006345805.1 Octopus sinensis | reverse complement strand
AAGGGCATCCAGCCATAGAAACACTGCCAGATCTGACTGGGCCTGATGAAGCCTTCCAGCTTCACAGACCCCAGTTGACCCGTCCAACCCATGCTAGCATGGAGAACGGACGCTAAATGATGATGATGATGATGATATATATATATATATATATTGTATGTCAGGTGTGAGGTACAGAATTGAATATTAAGGAAAAAAAGTCAGAATTTTAGGAAAAAATCCTTTTAGTTCTTCATTGTTATTACTGCTTTCATTCCTTTCTAGAACTTATCAAATGCAATTTTCTGAATGTACAAACAGCTTGTTTATTTATATAAAACAGATGTTTTTTTTGGGTTTTGCTTAGAAGAGAACATTGTTTTTGTTTTTTTTTGGTGAGGTTCCAAGACAATGGAGATCAATAGATAGAAATATAGGTAGGTAGATAGGCTGATAGATTGATGGATGGATGGATAGACAGACAGACAGACAAACAGATAGATAGACAGATGGGTAGAGGGAAAGAGAGAGAGGAAGGGGTATCCACCTTCTATTCACCATTCATTCATTTTTTTCTTTACCATTGTATTGGAATGGGTTTAAGAATGGTGACCACTTAAAAAGAAAAAAACAGGTGTGGTTTGGTCATCACTGACAGTCTTTCTGTCTCTCTTCTTTTTTTCTTTTTCCCTTCTTTCTTTTCCCTTCTTTTCATTCTTTTTCTCCTCTTTGAGTTATATTTAGAATATACCCCTTCCAAACATTCATTTTAGGAGGGAATTTTTTGATAAAGTGTAGTTCTGCATGAAAATACATTAGACACACACACATACATATATGTATGTAAAGCTAGAACATCCCAGTGCTACACACATATATATCTGAACATTTGTAGAGATGAGCCACATTTGGAATAGAGAATTTAAATTCTCCACTTTACATTCAAACATTCAATTTTAGGGAGGATTCCTTGATGAAGTGTGTGTGTGTGGTTGGGAATATGTTCATGTTTATACTGTGTAATTTCAATCAATTCCATGATTTTGCATTAGAGAACATTAGTATAACACTTACAAAACGTACTCTCTCTGCTTTTCTTTCTAACATTCAACTTCGGAGAGAATTTTTTGATGAAGTGTAGTTTCATTGCTTTTCGGTATTGTTAATCGTCCCGTGCACATTTGTAAAAGAGAAAAATCTTGAATTTTCTGTCGCCGCATATTTCCAGATGCTTACTTAATGGAATCTTGCATAATTCTTCTTGTCGGATATGTTGACTGTGGATTCTTGCACATTGGCAGGGGGAATTATTTGTTTTCGCCAATGTATCAGATAATGTACCTTGATTTTGTTTTAGTTTACTGCTGGTATTCATTATACCAAGGGCTCTAATTATTGTGTAGCTGACACTCTACCCCAACTATATGTGGAAAAAATTGCTGTGGACCAAGAAATGGATGAAAAATTGCTGCAGCTAAAGAACTCTTGAGTCATCTTCAGAATCCGATCTTGTTCCTCTGTTTGCTCGATACTTCAACTGTTCATGCAGTATATCTGCCAAATAGATATACATTATGATTCTGAAAATTTTTTCTCCAAAATCTCAATTTTCTCTTTATTTTTGCTCTTTTTGTTTACCACAAAGTGGTGATAGCAATTCCAGAAGTTCACTAACTGAAGTACTCTGAAAGAGTATGCTTTGGTCAATGACACAACTCACTGTCCAGTAAAAGAATCGATGTTATTGTGAGCTAAAAACTCTAACCACTAGGTCATGCATCTCCACTAACACCGTGCAGCATTTCCACTAACACTGGTGATGAATCTTCATCATTCAACGATTGAGATTTTGTTGTTTGAACAACTGAATTATCTGTTCCTGATAGTGGCAGAGTAATTTACAGATATGAGCAGTAGCCTGGGAGTGAAATTTGCTCAAGGGGTGCAAATTCAGATTCAAACTTTTTTGAAGATGCTCTCGTCTAATTTTGCTATCTCGTGGTATGCCCGCCCCCTCCACCTGTACCAGAAGTCCCTATCCTCTGTCATCCTTTGGTTGTCTCCCATGAACACTTCTAAAGGCTTAACACCATCCTCACACCTACTTAAGGCTTATTTCCTATGTAATGTAGTCATCATATAGTGCATAAAAATGATGGTGTAGTGTATGCAGGTTGAAGGCTATTGATTATTTATTGTTTGTTTATGAATTCTGCTAAATGCGAGCTTTCTTTTCATGTACATGACACTGCTGTCCCACATCCCAGGGTCTCACAGGCCCACACCTCCCACACCCTCAGAGTTGGCACACTCAATGTGGGCACACTGAATGGTAGGTCTGGTGAGATTGTTGAGATGCTTGAATGGAGACGTGTAGATTTGTGCTGCCTCCAAGAAGTAAGGTAGAGAGGAGGTTTCACTAAGTTCCTCACAGGCAAAGAACACAGATACAAGATTTTCTGGGCAGGGAACACTGATGGGGTTGGGGGCGTGGGTATACTTCTTGCGGAGAAATGGGTTGATAAAGTAATCAAGGTAGTCAGAGTATGCGATAGAATACTTAAGATTAGATTAGTGCTACATCATGGGTTAGCAACCATTATCTTGGCCTATGCCCCTCAGCTGGGGCTACCTGATGGACCGAAAGATTGATTTTATGACATCCTCTTGCAGACTACCTCATTGACGAATGACAGTGACCTCCTTTGTGGCTGGTGACTTCAATGGACATGTTGAACAACATGCAGGGGTCTTCCATGGTGTACATGGAGGCTATGGTTTAGGCAGCGAGCTGGCAGAAGCATTAGCATGCTGAGGGAAATGCTTAGTGGTATTTCATTTGCCGCTACATTCTGAGTTCAAATTCCGCCGAGGTCAACTTTGCCTTTCATCCTTTCGGGGTCGATTAAATAAGTACCAGTTACACACTGGGGTCGATATAATCGACTTAATCCGTTTGTCTGTCCTTGTTTGTCCCCTCTGTGTGTAGCCCCTTGTGGACAGTAAAGAAATAGGTTCCCACAATGAGGAGGGAACCAGGTTGCTGTTTTACCAAGATCCCTTAACTTATGACAGATGATTCCATGAACAATCTTGTCACACGCTTTAGCAAAATCAAAGTATATACAGTCAGTGTCCTTTCCTCTCAAGAGATTATTAAGAATAGTGTCATGGTGCTGTAATAGTTGTGAAAGACAACTTCATCCAGTTTAAAAACCATGCTGTATGTCATCTACAAGAAGACATACAGCATGTAGATTCTATTTCAGACAATGTGTTTGATAATTTTATATGTGTGAAATATGAGAGACACAAGACTGTAATTTTTAGCTTCAGCCCTGCTACTCTTCTTTGTGTATAGGTGTTACTATTGTGGGAATTTTCCAGTATCTAGTGACTTTTGAAATAGTATCTTTAATGGTTTCATGAGACTGCATTTGCACATTTTTAGCGGTATGGCTGGGAGACCCTCTGGTCCAGATGCTGAGTTTCAATCTAGGTCATTAGCCGTAAGTATATCATCTTCCATCATATCATTAATTTTTAGATGTGTCTCCGCAGGTGAGTTCTGGGGGTCAAAGAATTCATTTAGTCTATATATTATTTTGTTAACTATAGGTTGGGAAAATGCACTGTCATAATGTCAACTCAAGAATGCATATTTGTGATGAATCATTTGTAATATGATCCATTTTTATCCAGTAGAGAGCAATCTCGTTACGCGTAGCTGATTTTTGTTTAGCGAAGTGGAAAAAAAACTTGAAAATAGATTTTATATTTTACATTGCTCCATGTTTCTTTAGTGAAGTTTCTTTTTCATGCGGTAGTTTTAGGTCCAGTTCAATGTTCTTTTTTGTTCTCTCAATCTCATCTGTTGAGAGTTTGGTTTTTTAGTTGTTTTGTTGGCTTGGTTCTGTTACAAATTAGTATTTTTCTATCTCATGGAATCAAATACTTGCAATGGCCAGTCCATTCAATTCTATTGGACCACTGTCTAATCACATCCTTTAAGGTACACACACATACATAGAAAATGTGAGGTCATGGTAGAAAATGTTTACGATAGTTGATTTATGCAAAAGATTATGTGAAATTTTTGAAATGCAAATCTGTGAATGAAAATGAAGTTCAGATGTCTTACATGGTAGGTAGACCTGGTAGAAATAGAAGCCAAATCTCCCTCAAAACACCCTACTGTATTAATCCGACAATACTGTGTATTATGTAGCTTGAATGGGAAACTGTAACTAAAGATGAAGATAATTAGCCCCACAAAGAGGTGAAAGAAGAGAGACAGCATAGGGGAAGTTTTGGCTGACTGTCATCCTGTAGTCCCCTTGTTGCTAGCGGAATGGTATATGGCGGCTGTGTGAGCAACTGGTTGTTTTAATGGAGGAACAAAGAAGGGAAGAAGCTTTAATTGATTTTCTTGGTAAGTATGGGTGCTAGGAAAAAATAGAAAAGGCATTAAGAAGTTGACATTTAGAATTGCTTTAACAGTTAGAAAATGTTTGACATTTCAGTCATCACCAAAAAATGAAACTGTAAGAATTTACGGGGAAATTGTATGTAAGAAGTAAAGCAGAAATGATTTTTAACTGTACTGCCAAAGTTCTGCAACTTAATAGCAGACGTATCCAATTTAAGAAAAGTGAAGATAAAAGGTAAGTTGAGAAGTATGGATGAAGTTATTATTATACGCTTATCGAAAAAATTGATACATACCTTTTTAGAGGACAAAATGTAACTGAGAGCTATTGTATTGGTTGCCTGTGTAATCATAGAGTAGAAATTGAAAGAAGATATATGAAATGGACGTATGTATGTGTGTGTATTTTTCTGGCTAATTTGGCGGGATTTTTGCAGTCAGCATGAGGTGGTTTGTGTTTATCCCTAGAGGGGTGGAAAGGGGATCTTTTAAAGTCATCGTGAAAGCAAAAGAGACTGATAGAGTGTGATTGTACGAGTGAAGTTCCATTGAAGTTGGCATGAAGCGGAATTGATGTGCATGCGTGTGTGTGTGTGTGTGTGTGTGTGTGTGAGAGAGTGTGTGTGTGTGTGTGTGAGAGAGAGAGAGCGAGCATGTGTGTGAGAGAGAGCGTGTGTGTGTGTGTGAGAGAGAGAGAGCGCATGTGTGTATGTGTGTATATGTTTGATGGGGTGTGCGATATGGGTGAGAGAGTTAACTGAAATTTTGTTATTCACTTGTAGTGAGAGAATGTGTGAGCGAGTGACAGAGAAAAGGAGAGAGAGGTTATGTATGTTGGCGGGGAAATTCCATTAGAAAAGTTTTAATCGATTTTCTCGGTAAGTATGAGGGCTAGGAAAAAATACAAACTGCATTTCAATCTATGCACCTGTCTCCACATGTGTGCCAGTTTTCACATGAATCCACCCAGCCATTTGGCTGTGAATCTCAAGACAAGAAAGAATACAATGCTTGCCCATGTCCAATTTATATTATAGATAATAATAATATATATATATGTGTGTGTGTGTGTGTGTGTACGTACATATGTGTATACATATATATATATATACACACACATATATAATATAAATATAATTTTAATTCTAATGTTGAGTATGTTCACTAATATATCTTTCTAAGGATTTGGGGCGGATTTTCTTTTTATTTATTTTAGTTCTTTGTTCATATTTTGTGAAGAAACCTAACTTCAGCTAACTTTTTACAGCTCAATCTTTAAACACTGTTTTCTAAGCCTGCAATATTAAAGTTTTCACCCCACAAAGTTTTAGAGGGTGCAAGTGAACCCCTTGCCAGGCCCTTGCATATGAGTACCCTTAACAATTTCTCAAGCAGATACAGTATGGGATAAGCCTATCTCTTTAAGGTACAGTTCATCCGATGGGCTTCTCTACAGTTTCTATGACCCATTTTTACTCACAATCTTTGGAAAAAACTTTAGGAAATAAGATTATTTGTCAACACAATGTGGCAGTCCTGTTTTTGGACGAATGTTACTGTTATCTAACCCCAGGAAACATCATCTCCAGCTGGCTATACGACACAATATATGTATCCTTATATTTTTGAACAAGGGAGTTTAGCATCCCCACTCAGCCAGCTGGAGCCGATGTTTCCTGGGGCTAAATAACAGCAACATTCGTCCTAAACCAAGACTGCCACGTTATGTTGGCAAATAATCTTTACTCTAGAGTACTGTTATAGAATATCTCTCGTTGAGAGATTTGCAAATAGAAATTTTCTATTTTATAGGAAATGACTTTTGATCAAAATGGATAAAACCAGGGAATTTAACCATTCGGCCGTACTGCGCCTATTAATTTTAGATTAGCCAAATCCTAATTATTTTCACAGATCTCGTTACCTTAGTATTGTTTACATATCATCATGCATTACAATGTTAAGCCTACTGCATTAAAATGTTAAGCACAAACAAACAATGTCACTCACCCCAAGTGAAATATCTTAGTAACGAAATAATTCGTTGCACAAGCAACTACTATGTGATGTGTGTCGTATCTAAGCAACGTGTCGTGAATTGCCACTGACGACATTGTTAATAAATCAGATATATCTGAAAGATCTGTGTAACTCAAAATCAGAATTGATTACGCAATCTTTGTCATCGTACTTAATAACTGGTATTAAGTACGGTGACACAAATGACTTATGGGATAGGAAGAGATTAATTTTCTATGAGCGGATACCAAACTATCTCACCCTCACTCTTTCTTAAATGTAGTACAGGCTCTGTATTCGAGATTAAACAATGGTACTGCCATGGTTATAAATCCCTGAACGTTTCTTCGTTTGTAGGGCTTCTTGAAAGTGTTAGAAGTAGTTTTCCAGGCTAAAAAACGACCGTGTTTTCATAGGGTAAAAGAGGAGGTTTTATGATTAAAAAAGGAAAAAATACAAATGATAGACTGACCTAACACCTTTAAATAATTGTCAAAACGCACTCTAATTAATTTTAGTGGACATGCTGACGTGAAATGAATTTTAAATAAAAGGTTCTGTTCATGTATCACAGTAGTTGTTCCTCCAGTTGACACAGCAGTTGTTCCTCCAGTTTTGGCATAACTACAGATGTATACTCCCACCGACTTTGTTGCCCATAACTTCAAGAAAAACGGATACTTTTTAACGAAACTTTCAACAAATAATCGTTTAGATCCGGTAGATTTAGTGTATATAAAGATTTAGTGGAAAAAAAAAATTCCGAAGGGTTGGGGAGAAGAGTTTTGGAAAATTCCCACGACTCGACATTTCCCTTTCGTAACTTTCAGGGAAATGGGTATTATTTAATGAAATTTTATACAAATGCCTTTCAAACGGTGTAGATTACGAAATTTGTAGGCAAAATGTTTTGGAAGGGGGCGAGGAAAAAGTGTGTGTGAGGTAAGGGAGATTTGGCTGTTGTTTCTAGCATTTCTTACTAAAATATGTATTGATGTTTTCAGTATTCCCTCCCCCATAAAAAAAATGCGCACTAACGAAAGTGGGTGGTGGGGAGAGGACTCGGAAAATTCACATGATCTGGTAGCACAACTTTGACACCCGGCCACCAAATAAAAAACAAAACAAGTGTAATGGGTATAAAATTATGTGTAGCAATCGAATAAAAAAAATTGCGCCGACGAACGAGGTGGGTGAAGAGAGGACTCGGAAAATTCCTCTTCCTACTCCCCAGTTCGTCTGCGCGGTTTTTCATATTCGTTTACTACACATTATTTTACACCTGTTACACTAGTTTTTTCTTTTTTGCAACCGGGTCCTAAATTAGAGATGGACCAAGTTTTTGAGGTAGCCAAAGTGTTACAAGGGAAACAACTGCTACGAGACTTAGTGATAAGAACGAATATAGAGTGCGTGTCTTTATTTGGCAAGAAAAACAAAAAAAAAAAAAAAAAAATCACGCAATATAACAATACCTGTTTCAACACACGATTTTACAAAGGAATCTTGTAAAACAAATGCATAAACGTAATAACGTGAGCCTCGACCAGGCTAGTATGACGTTGAATTTTGCTTTCTAAAAAAACATCACGAAATGGTGTCATCAAAAATGATGGAAAATCGTGCATAACAACTAGAGAAACTATTGATAAATGTTGTTATATAATCATCACAACAAACATGAACAATCAACGTCGCCCATTGTCTCCCTTGATAAAAGGACTTTCACTTTGTTTCCCGCCAAAACAATTAACTTGTACAACAACGGCAGTTGAATAAAGTATCTTGTATCGTTAACACGTTGTTTCAGTCTCTCTCATTTTCTTAATCTTTCATACTAAGTACTCACTACTTCTTTTAATACTCAATACATTATATATATATATAACAACAACATGGTGTCAGAATACTAAAAGAACCCAAAATACAGAAACCAAAGGAAAAAAGAAGTTGAAATCATACTTCAAAGACGAAATGGAAAATTTACCGCATCCAAAAGACCTAGACTTTAATCAGGAAAATCTAGCCGCAGCATGGAAAAAGTGGAAAAAAGAATTCAATCTCTTTTTGATAGCAACAGAAAGTGACATGAAGCCAGACAAAGTAAAAACTTCAATGTTTTTAACTTGCATCGGTTCTAAAGGCCGAGATATCCATTCCACACTGGATTTCGATTCACCCGACGAAGAAATGAACCTTCAGACAGTAATCGAAAAATTCGATGCATATTGTGAACCCAGGAAAAACAACTTTCCTAAGACACAAATTCTTCACATGTGGACAAGCGGAACATCAAAAATTCGATGAGTACGTAGTAGAGTTGCGCCAAAAGGCACAACAGTGCGAATTCGGTAACCTCACAGACAGTCTCACCAAAGATATTCTGATATGTGGAATCAGAGACATGAGATTAAGAGAAAGATTATTGAGAGAACCAAATTTAGACCTACAAAAAACAATTCAAGCAGGTCAGAGTGCAGAGCAAACACGACTCCAATCATGGATGCTAAATGCCACATCCGAAACAAGAGATAACGAAATCTCGAGGGTATATAGTCAACACAACAGAAAAGGCGCCAAAACTCAAATAACCCGCCATATGCAATCCAGACATCAAAACGAACAAGGCGGAAGTGACAGAAAGCCCGCGAAGTTTCAAGCGCCAAGTCAACACTACGTCACTAACTGTCACTATTGTGGTTATAATCACAAAAGAAATAAATGCCCAGCATTTCACAAGACATGTGAAAAATGCAAGAAACAAGGACACTATGCAAAAATGTGCAAATCAAGAAAATTTGTACATAAAGTAGAGATACATACCGACGATGAATCAGATGACGATACACATGCACTCAAAATGATCACTGCAAATAATTCCCGCGTGCACAAAATCGAAAAGTTCAAGACTCCAAAAGACATTTGGACGGTCGAACTAAAAGTGAACAACTCGAATGTAACATTCAAAATAGATACAGGAGCAGACGTAACCGTACTGCCATTCAGAGAATATAGAAATATAATTCCAAAACCACAACTGCAAAAAACTTCAACTCGATTATCAGCTTATAATAACACAGCTATAAAAGTGCTAGGAAAATGCACAGCAGTCATTAAATACAAAGAATTATCAAAGCAAATAAAATTCAATGTTGCAAAAACAAACTCGCACGCAGTTATAGATGCAAAGACAGCTAAAGATCTGAACCTGATTCAGAGAATTTCAAAAATAAATTCGTCGAACACAAACGACATATTAGAAAAATATGAAGACTGTTTCGGAGAAATCGGCACTTTGTCAATAACACATCATATCACAGTGGATCCACAAATAACTCCTGTAATTCATCCACCAAGATCGGTTCCTTTTTCTATAAAAGAAAAACTCAACAAAGAATTAAAAAGAATGACAGAATTAGATATCATAAAACCTGTTAGTGAACCTACAGACTGGGTAAATTCCCTAGTCATCGTTGAAAAAGCCAACGGAAAACTCCGACTCTGTTTAGACCCCAAGAATCTAAACAAAGCCATAAAAAGGCAACATTTCAAACTCCCTACAGCGGAGGACATTTTTGCACAAATGCATAACCCTAAATATTTTTCAAAACTAGATGCATCTAATGGATACTGGCAAATTCCAGTTGACGAAGAAAGCTCCCATCTTTTAACGTTCAACACACCTTTTGGAAGGTATCGCTTCACATGACTACCTTTTGGAATTCACAGCGCCAGTGAAGTTTTCCAAAAAGAAATTTCAAAAATAATAGAGGGCATAGAAGGAGCAAGAAATTCACAGGATGACATCATAATCTGGTCCAACACTTTAGAAGAACACACAAATAGACTACAACAAGTTTTCGATCGAATCCGAAAGCACGGATTAAAGTTAAATAAATCAAAGTGTATCTTCTATGAATCACAAATCAAGTACCTTGGGCATATATTAACCAGCGAAGGGATAAAACAAGATCCAACCAAGGTACAAGCAATCATTCACATGCCACTGCCAACAAGTAAAAAAGAATTACAAAGATTCCTAGGTATGACAAATTACCTATGTAAATTTTTATCTAATTACTCCGAAGTCACAGCACCATTGCGCCAGCTTCTACAGAGTGACACGTTATGGTCATTCGACAAACCACAAATCGAAGCAATAAAAAAGCTAAAAGAAATGATTACCAGAAAACCAGTGCTACAATTTTATGATCCAGATCTACCAATAAAAATAACTACAGATGCTAGTAAGCATGGGCTCGGAGCGATACTTGAGCAGAAACACAACGAAAGATGGCTACCTGTTTCGTTTGCATCTCGTGCAACAACTCAAGCGGAACAAAACTACTGTCCAATAGAGAGCGAAGCTCTCAGTATAGTTTTCGCATGCAAGAAATTTCATCAGTTATATACGGAACTCATTTCAGAATCGAAAATGACCATAAACCGTTGAAGCAAATATTCAAAAAATCGATCACTAAATGCCCCCCCCAGAATCCAAAGATTTCTACTAACATTACAAAGATATGATTTTGACCTAAACCACATACCTGGTAAAGAATCATTGTTGCAGATACCCTATCACGTGCATACCTTGAGCAAAATACTCCAGAAGTATCAGACGAAGATATGAAATCGCACATTCATGCAGTAATAAAAAATTACCCCATAACCGACACTAAATTAAAAGAGTATAAAGAAGCCACTGCAGACGACCCGTCTCTACAGACACTCGTCACATATACAAGAACAGAATGGCCCCCAAAAGACAAAATACCAATAAACATCAAACCATTCGTATCCGTTCGTGATGAAATATCAATCGTCAATGGTCTCGTTCTAAAAGGTTCAAGAATAATTGTATCTAAGTCATTACGTAGAGAAGCTCTACAGGAAATACATACCGGACACATGGGTATCGAAAAATGCATAGAGAGAGCGAAGGAATGTATATACTGGCCCGGCATTAACGCTCAAATCAAAGACATGATTAACACATGCTCATACTGCATTGACTACAAAAATCAACAAGCAGCCGAACCACTAATAAATCATGAAATACCTACTACACCATGGACCAAAGTGGGTACAGACGTATTTCACCTGTCTGGAAATTCGTATGTCACAATTATTGACTATACAACAAGATTTTTTGATCTACACGAAATAAATGATTGCCAGTCAAAAACCGTAATCAAAAAATTAAAAGAAACTTTTGCTAAATTCGGAATTCCGCAAACAGTTGTAAGTGACAACGGTCCAGAATTCAATTCGGCTGAATTCAAAAAATTTGCAAAAAATTGGCATTTTCATCACACGAAGACAAGCCCGCATTATCATCAAGCGAATGGCATGGTTGAGAGAAATATACAGACAATAAAAAAGACGCTAAAAAAGGCATTCAAAAGTGACGAAGAACCTCAGTTAGCGCTCTTAGCATTACGCACGACTAAATTACAAAATGGTGCACCATCCCCTGCAAATCAAATAATGAATAGAACATTGCGAACAAATCTCCCAAACATACTACACGACAAAATTGGTATCAGGCCTCACGAAAAGAAGAAATCAAACATTACAACAGAACTCCCAGAGTTAAAACCACACGACACGGTTAGAATTAAGTTTAACAACAATTGGTTTAGAAGGGGCAAAATAATTAAAAAACTAGAGCAACCTCGTTCATACTTAGTAATAACAGAGGAAGGAAATACAGTCAAACGAAATAGACAACATATTCTTAAAACAAACGAACACGTTCGCATAACAGAAGAATTAGATTATGAAAATATATTTCCAAAGTCAACAACACGCATGAAAAAACAAAAACAGCACAACTACAGAATTCAACACTACAAAATAATAAAACCACAAAAAGTGGACGACGAATAATTATTCCCTGTAGATACAGATGATATAAAAAAAAATTTAAAAAAAAAAAAAAAGGAAGATGTTATATAATCATCACAACAAACATGAACAATCAACGTCGCCCATTGTCTCCCTTGATAAAAGGACTTTCACTTTGTTTCCCGCCAAAACAATTAACTTGTACAACAACGGCAGTCGAATAAAGTATCTTGTATCGTTAACACGTTGTTTCAGTCTCTCTCATTTTCTTAATCTTTCATACTAAGTACTCACTACTTCTTTTAATACTCAATACATTATATATATATAACAACAACAAATGTCAGCAATCGAGTAAATATTTGTACATACACAGAACTGAACCATTTGAACAATCAGATAGTTGTAAACGTTCCGGTTGAAAATGCTCGACTATGTAGTCTCCCTCTCTTGCTCTCTCTTTCTCTGTCTGTCTCTGTCTGTCTGTCTGTCTGTCTGTCTCTGTCTCTCTCTCTCTTTCTCTCTCTCTCTCTCTCTCTCTCTCTAGATGCAGGTATGGCTCTGTGGTAAGAAGCTTGCTTCCCAACCACGTGATTCCGGATTCAGTTCCATTGCATGACACCTTAGGCAAATATCTTCTTCTATAGCCTTGGGTTGATCAAAACCCTGTGAGTGGATTTGGTAGACGGAAACTGAAAGAAGTCCATCGTATATATATATATATATATATATATATATATATATATATATATATATATATGTAACGCTAACTTTTATTTTTGGTGTAGTTACCAATTGTAACGGGTAAGATTGATTAGGTACACAATAATATGAAATGTCAGAATCAGCAGTTGTAACGATAAAAATTTGTTGTTATAATCGTATACTGTAGGATGTGAAAAATGAACAATGCATGAAGTTTTAAGAAAGTATTTATTTTCCATTACGTTACAATACTTTGCCTCGATGGGCAGGTTTTGATACATCCAAAAGCATGCGAAGTAAAGTTTGTATTTGTGTCCTCTTCATTGTTTAGTAGTAAATACAGAGAGAGATAAAATGATGTTGTAAGAGAACAGAATCAGAGCTAGTGAGTTGAAGGGTGTGGGACGTTGTCTCACAGTTGCTGACAGTAAACTTCATTTCTCCCTCTGACCAAGGTTCTAGCTGGTTAGCCAGACTTCGTTCCCACTAGTTGTCACAGAAGTGACTAACTGATTTTTGCTTGGGGTATGCTTGCTATTATAACTATCTAGAAGGATGGATATATCATTGAGAACAATAGATTTAGTTGGTGATCTTGTTATCTCTATTCTAGCTTTTGGTGAAGTAGAAGAGGTTAGGAAGGGTCAAGTGGTGAAGACATTATTTTGGCCTAGCTAAAGACATCTGGAAAATGCAAAACTGCTGTCAGAGAAAAACCATTGATCCATCGTGGAAAAAGTTCTGTTGCAGTGTTAATTTGAATTTGGCTATGGTGGATCGAATCCACTTCATGCTTGCAAGATCCACTACATCTACATCTATCTATCTATCTATCTATCTATCTATCTATCTATCTATCTATCTATCTATCTATCTATCTATCTATCTATCTATCTATCTATATATATATATATATATCTATCTATCTATATATGTATATATATATACACACACACATGTGTGAGTGTGTCTTTGTGTTTGTCCTTCTATCACCGTTTGACAACTGTTATTGGTGTGTTTACGTCCCTGTAACCTAGCAGTTCGGTAAAGGAGATCGCTAGATTAAGTACTAGACTTGAAAGAAAAAGTCCTTGGGGTCGATTTGTTCGACTAAAACCCTTCAAGGTCCTAGCATGGCCGCAGCCAAATGACTGAAACAAATAAAAGACTAGATCACACACACACACACACACACGAGATATCCACTTTTCATGCTTGCATGGAATGTGTGTATGTATGTATGTATGTCGAGGAGGGTTTACTAGAAACACAGCAGGGCTAAAAACAAGATATGTCAAAAGAATGGATGAACCTAGAGCAGGTTATGCGTCTGTCAAACAATAAGGAGTGGGGACACTCAGAAGTTCCGTGTTGGTGTCTGGCATGCTGGAAGACCACTAAGAATGAGACACTTCTTAGCTTTTGTTAAAACATGTTTCTAGGAGTAGGTCATTCTGATATGAAACAGGATATGCAAGGAATGGCACTGGACATTTTGGGTGTCTTTTGCTTGTGTTTGGGAGTCTTTTGCTTGCTTGTGGCTCATATTGGTACTAGATCCCCTGCATTAGCTTGTCACTGGATCATGTCAGTTGGGTAGAGAGGGACTATGGCGTGTTGTGAATGCCTTAATGGATATAAAATTTTGCACAGGCATTACTTTGTCAGTGATGGATCATACTCGTTACAAGTTGACAACTAATATATATATATTAATTAGTTATCGCCAAGCTAATATGGCAGTCCAGAAATATAGGACGAATGCTACCGTTGATTAGCCCCAAGAGGCCATTATAACCTTCGAACAGGGGAGGTCAGCTGCTTCCCCTTGCTGGTCAGGCATCTGCAGACTAGTTTCATGGTATTTGCCCTTTATCAATGCAGAGCAGCCAAACTCAGCAGGCGTCACTACTGTCTGTCTGTTCGAAGGATTATTTACCTAATTTCAGTGGAATACATCTATTGGTTTTCAAAAATAGAAATATTAATACTTCTAAGTGTATGTGTATATATATACACATGCACACACACCCACACCAGCTGCTCAGTGGATGTTAACATAAAGCTAAAGATCAGCAAAAAAGAAAAAACCTATACTGAACTATTGAAGAATCTACAGCTGCTCTATCCAGATTACATTCATGTGTGTGTGTGTTGTGTGTGTGTGTGTGTGTGTGTGTGTGTGTGTGTGTGTTGTGTGTGAGTGTGTGTGTGTGTGTGTGTGTGTTTGTGTTTGTGTGTGAGTGTGTGTGTGTGAGTGTGTGTGTGTGTGTGTGTGTGTGTGTGTGTTGTGTGTGTGTGTGTGTTGTGTGTGTGTGTGTGTGTGTCTGTCTGTCTTTGTAATTATTGGGGCACTGGCATATGTAACACACTGCCTAAATACCAATCTTGAGAAATTAGGCTTCTCAGAACCAGAAAGGAGAAAACTGATTTGAAGACTGCAGATCCAAGCCATCACTGGAACTGTAAAAATCTGTAAAACTTTCCAGAAGTTTAAGTATATATGAGCATGTCTAGATTTTCAAGTATATGCATGAGAAGACACATAAAACAAAACATTCAAATCTGCATAATACATACATACATACATACATACATACATACATACATACATACATACATACATACATACATACATACATACATACATACATACATACATACATACATACATCCTTTGTTGATGTTGTTGAAATTCCAATGAGAGTCTTGGTTCTAGGTTAGAAACTGGCTCTTTATTGGCAAGAAATCTTAAAATAAAACTGAATAATGGCACACACACACACACACACACACATACATACATACACACATACATACATACATACATACATACATACATACATACAGTCGAGTGTGTGTGTATGTGTGTGTGGTTGTGTGTGTGTGTGTTTGTGAAATTTGTTATAATATATAGGGTATCATTTGATAACACTTTGATATTTGGGTGAAAATATCCTTCCATTCCTTAGAGACTTAATATTTTAAAATCAATCTGTTCATGCTGTGAACAGAAGAAATTGAATATAGCAATTCGTTCACCGTTAAATGCTTAAGTGCCAGTGGTTTTCCCGTTTCCAGAGGTGAATGCTCTTAATTTATTCAAATAAGAAATTTGCTTAATCACATCAACAACAAGGAAGCAATTAAGCCTAAGATTAACTGGTATTAATAAATTGTGAATTCAAATTCTACTGAATTGACTTCACGAACAAAAGAAAGAAATATCTACCAGATTTGTATATCTTTATATATAAAAGTGAAGTTGTGTGTCTGTCTCCTACGATTTAGATTCCTAACTACTCCCACATTTTGCAGTGCAGTGTAACCAAAACCGGGTATCTTATAGTCGTGATTCATATCGAGCCCTTCTGGGTATTAGCGCGCGTCTACAATGAGTCTACGATTTAAAAAAAAATTTACCATAATTTTTTCCCATTTTTAATGCATTTTTTGCTATTATATAAGGGAAGTAACTCTCTTAAAATGTATTATTAAATCTCAGAACGTAAAAAGCTACAGTAACACCCCACTTTGTGGTTAGCCATATTGAGATGGCTATTATACTTTACATCTCTAAAAATGCTTATATAGTTATTTCCCTTACAAACCCGAGCAACGCCGGGCGATACTGCTAGTCTATATATATAAAAGTGAAGTTGTGTGAGTGTCTGTCTCCTACGATTTAGATTCCTAACTACTCCCACATTTTGCGGTGCAGTTTAACCAAATTCGGGTATCTTATAGTCGTGATTCATATCGAGCCCGTCTGGGTATTAGCGCGCGTCTACGATGAGTCTACGATTTAAAAAAAAATTTACCATCATTTTTTTCCATTTTAACGCATATCTATATATATAAAAGTGAAGTTGTGTGAGTGATGCTCACACCCGCACCTGTGTTGCTTCTCCCCCTTCTTCCCTCCCTCGTGAAGCTGTGGGGAAGGGAGTGTAAGGAAATCAACGTCGTAAAGCGTTGTCAAGGAGACCAGCGTTCTTTTAGAACAACGACTTCATGGCTTGAAGACACCAAAACAGAAATGGCTAAGAAAGCCCGAAAGCAAATTCTACAAAATCGGGAAACACAGCACACAGGGAAGGTTTCCCGTTCAAATAATTTGCACAACCAAATGTTATAGTTGTTGCACAACTTTTACTTAAAAAATATTATCCAAACAAACTTTTGAAGGCAATATTGTATGGCGATGGTACTTGTGAAATATGGTAATGGATTTAGTAGCCAAAAGGAGAGAGCAGAGGCATAGTATGGTGGTGGTGGAGGCGGTGGTAGTGGCAGCGGTGGTGGCGGTGGTGCTGGTAGTGGTGATAGTGGTCGTGGTCGTGGTGGTTGTCGTGTTTGTGGTGGTGGTGTTGTTGTTGTTGGTGGTCGTGGTGGTCGTGGTGGTGGGGGTGGTGATGATGGTGGTGGTGGTGGTCGTGGTGATGATGGTGGTGGTGGTGGTGGTCTTCGTGATGGTGGTGGTGATGGTCATGGGCGTAGTGGTGGTGGTGGTCATGGTGGTAGTGGTGATGGTGTTGGTCGTGGTGGTGGTGGTGGTGGTGGTCGGTGGGGGCGTTGTCGGTGGGGGCGTTGTCGGTGGGGGCGTTGGCGTTCGTGCTTGCACCTGCACCTGTGTAGCTCCTCCCCTTCTTCCCTCCCTCGTGAAGCTGTGGGGAAGGCAAGGTAGGGAAATCAACGTCGTAAAGCGTTGTCAAGGAGACCAGCGTTCTTTTAGAACAACGACTTCATGGCTTGAAGTCGCCAAAACAGAAATCGCTAAAAAAGCTGAAACAGATCCACAAAAACGGCAAAAACCGCCACACAGGGCAGGTTTCCTGTGCAAACAATTTGCACAACCGAATGTTTTAGTTGTTGCACAAATCTTTATATATAAAAGTGAAGTTGTGTGTCTGTCTCCTACGATTTAGATTCCTAACTACTCCCACATTTTGTGGTGCAGTTTAACCAAAACCGGGTATCTTATAGTCGTGATTCATATCGAGCCCTTCTGGGTATTAGCACGCGTCTACGATGAGTCTACGATTAAAAAAAAAATTTACCATCATATTTTCCATTTTAATGCATTTTTTCGCTATTATATAAGGGAAGTAACTCTCTAAAAATGTCTACGATGAGTCAACGATTTAAAAAAAAAATTACCATCATTTTTTATTCCATTTTTAATGCATATTTTTGCTATCCTTTTGCTATAACTCTCTAAAAATGCTTATATAGTTATTTCCCTTACAAACCCGAGCAACGCCGGGCGATACTGCTAGTCGAATATAAGAATTAATTCACCATTAAATCTTTGTTTAATGTCAGAAGTGAATGCTCTTAATTTATACAAGTAAGAAGTTTGTTTAATGATATCAACAATAATGAAGCAATAAAACAGATTAAATGGTATTAATAAATTCTCAATTCAAATCCTGCCGTATTGATATTAGGAATCAAAGAAAGAAGTATTTATGAGTTATTTCCCTTTCACTGTATATACATTGCAGTGTTTGAAGATGACTGATTTAAAATGTTTCATTTAAATTCAACATATAATTTGAAGTAAAAATTAGGCGCACTAATTATATAAAAAGTAGTATACCAGTCAAAATGATAACAGTATGACGTTCACAAGTCACACAAAGCTCGACCCCGTCTACGAGCCATATGCTCTCTCCTCTCACAAAACCTGAATTCACGTCACATTGCGATTAGTCCTGCTTTCGCCTTAGTCAACATTATTCCGTAAGAAATCAAAGAAGAAAAAGACCCCATAATTTTTTCTAAACAATATCTAGACAAATTCGTACAAGTAATTCCAAACAAATCACTGACACTTTGATTATTTCGGCTAACAACTATTCCCTATTTAAGTGAGCTATGTTGTCCTAAAAAGTGACTTAAAAGACTACTCCAGGTAGTGCTATTAACTTAGACATGGCCTGAATCAATAATAGACAAAACCTATTTCAGTTATCTAAGTTACCTATTCTATAAAAATATGACAATTTCTATGATATTTTTACGTGAATCACTATTATAATTCTAATCTGTTGACCTTTAACTGTTTTTCTGTTATGTTTGGCCTGTTTGTTCTACAGGATTTTTGTTGTTATACGGAATTGTATGAAATGTGTAGAAAAGATTACTATTTGGGCAAAAGACACCATCTAGTTGTCTCACTCCACTTGCTATATAAATATAAGATAACAATCAACACCAAGAAAATGTAATGTAATATACAATTCAATATTATCCTTATTTTCAGTAAAAGAGAGGGCTTCAGAGCTCTACATTTTTGCTTAGCAGACCAATCGGGTCCCCTGTTATATACTTTTGGGTGACTAGTGCATTAGTTCTGTCTCGGGAGTTCAATAGGCTGACACATTTGTCTGGTACTGTTTGTGTTGAGCATCAATAATACTTCTTGGTCAGGGTCCGACTTGGATTTGAAACTACAGTGCATTGATGCTAGTTATTCAGATCCTACTCCAACCAGATAAGATTCTAACTAATTGAGGACCGAGAGACCTGACTGTAGGGGTCTTGAAGTAAATTAGTCTTTAGTGTAAATTTTGGATATTTAATCACTCATCTTTGCAAATCTGGTTATGGTGGATTTATTCAATGAATTATTCCCCTCCATTATAATCACTCGTTAATAAGATGAGTTTCCTTTCAAAGTCCAGTATCTGATCTTGAATTCAAACCCAATTTTTTTTTCAGAGATGCTATAACTAAAACATTTACTCAAAAATATTGATGTAATTGATCCCCATAAAGCAATTTTTTTTTGGTCTCGGGAATTAGTTACCGAATCCTAAAGTTAGATTACAGTCAAAGGGTTAGTGCCACTTGTTTATAACCTCATTTCATTGCCCCTACGAATTCTGATGCCCTAATTTATGAGAAACTCAAAAGTTTGGTCAATGTTAAACTCATTTTGGAAACATTTACCCAAGCAGCATTTCCCAATCGATTCTTTAGATTTGGGCTAACCTTATATGTCCTTGTTTCCTTTCTTCCAGTTTTGCTTGCTCTCTTCTAGTAGGCAACATCTTCTCTATCACATCATGGACTGGCTCCCACAGGGAGGGGGATGAAAATAATAGCAGAAGGGGCTGCGGTTGTTAGTTCCAGAGCAGGCTAAATCGTCTCCAAACACTTGGGACAATTTATAATTGAAACACACTTTTCAACTCTCATCTTAAATATATGTGGTGTCACTTAAGGTGTCACTTACTTTCTGTAAGCGTTGAGTTGAACATCGATGGTTTTCTTTGCCCTAGTGAACTCCACCGTTCCAGTGCTCATAGAGTCAGAACCGAGGAGGATGAGGTGTTGGTGTTGCAAACCCCTCGATTCTGGAGGTCTTCACAGATTGCCCTTTTGTCTGAATGTGGGAGCTTTGCTTGCCCCAACGAAATAAACTTCATTATTAAATGAATTCTTGTGACAATAAATATCCCGTTAGTTCTGACAAGTGAGGGTGTTATTCTATCCATAGATTAATGGAATAACATACTGAAATATTGAAAGCTATTTGTGTCCTATCTCAGACGATGCTTATGTTGGCCGTAAGTTTGGAACAGCCTGGTAATAAATCACAGTGAAGCCTTGAGAGATTTTGGTTATCTCATAAATTTTTAGAGAAGATCAGTGTCCTTTGGTGTATGTCTCTTTATTCTGTCATTTATTTACTGATTTCTTTGTTTTTTATTCCTAATTTTGTAATAGTGCTACTATTTACTTTTGTAAACTGCATTTTTTGTTGATAAATAAAGAATACATTGAATTTAATTTTTATTTAGTTTATCTAAAATTTAATTTTATTTGATATAAATGTTTAGAAATGTTAAGCTCATAAAGTTCTCCTACTTTGAAAGAGAATTGCAATTTAAAGAAAGATATTCATAAAAGCAAACCAAATGAAATGTACTCATGTTGAGAAGAATTTCCTTGATACAGAACAATGATTAATATTAGTTTATTGAATAACTGGATTTTCATTTACATTTGAATACCGTAGAACATAAACTTATGAAGATGAATAAGTAAGTTACATAATTTTGTAAAGCTAACGACAAATAAAAGAAATTAACCTGAATTATAGGTACAATTCAATAAGGTATATTGAAAAAGATATTAAAATCAATTGCATGCTGTTGACAATAGCTGTGGAACCGCCAGTGGTGCGTGAATATTGGTAAGCCTTATTGTCATTCCCAGCATTTTGAGGAATGCATGCATCAGTAGTCTGAGACCAAACGAAATCTGGTGGGCAAGACATGATATAATATTTATAAGTATCCAAGCATTTCACAAATATCCTGGGATCTGTGTAAGGAAAATATATATCTTCTTTTTCGATAGCACTTCGACTGCAAACATTTGGCATTTTGCAATATGGCGGCCCGCTTGAGTTTACCAAATTTCCGGAACATGGCGTTTCAATATTTTCAAAACCTAAAACAGAGAAGAAATAATCTAAAACAAGGAATCTCAAATCGGGGTATGCACTCTTCTAAAGTTTACGCAAAAAGAATCACGTAGATATGCGAGGTTTGTATGTAATCATTAGAATTTTGAAGTAATCTCAACCAACTAAACGCAACTCGTGTTTCTAGAAAATGTGTGGAAAGCCTTTTGCTATTTCATCGTAAAAAATAAATTTCAAGCGAAAATGCTATCTGAGAATGATAAATGGATATGCCTCTTTGAAACTTACCAACAATTGAGTTACTTTTACAAGAACCAAACTCATTCATCTTATTGGGAATGTAAAATTAAATTGAATTAATGTCTTTTTTTTGGCACAACATCTGAAAATTTGGAGGAGGGAAACCAGTTAATAATATGTATATATATATATATATATATATGTATTCTTGGCTATTGAATAATTGTCACATATTAATTTACAGATAAATTTTCTCTATTTACATAATATTGAGGTCTCTTTCTTTCTTTTGTTATCTTACCGTTTTTACCAATATATATATATATATATCTGGTATATTATATGGTATTCAACCATTTTACACTATATTCTTCACACAGGGTACTCTAATACTGCTAAGTATGAGGAAGAGTACGCTGGAGAGAGTCCCTGAACTAAAGTGATATTTGACAATACTTTCATTTTCCATCAGGAGTTTATGACTCTTGAATTGGGTTTGCCATCAGTACTCAAGTAGTCTGAGTAAAATTATTCATAGATAATATGATATTTTTTAGCTTTCATGTTTGTTTCAGTCAATAGACTGTGGCCATACTGGGGTGCCGCCTTGAAGGGTTTAGTCGAACAAATCAACTCCCAGGATTTTTTAAAGTCTTGTAGAATTTAATCTAGTGATCTCTTCTGTCGAATCGCTAAGTTACGGGGACATATAGTATGCAGAGAGAACTACGGATGAAAAAACCGTCAGGCCTGTAAAGATATGTCCACATTATTGATTAGGCAGCCGTCCAACATGCAAATATTGTTTCTGTATATAGGTTGTCAACCTGACAGGATACCAAGTCATCGTCAATTTCGCATGATGGCCATAGTTGTTTCCCTTCACCTCTGTAACTAAAAAAGTATTCATCTACGTCATTATCATCAGTATAACTAATGGCAGTGGTTGGTAGACTCAACCGTACAAAGCACTTTGGCATATTTGGTTGAATTCATATGTAGGCAAATGCAAATGTTTTAGTTATGAATTGGTGTCAATTAAATTGACAGTGCTCTTCTTTTCCACCTCAAAAAATTTATCTGCAGTGGAAATTTGGTAGAATTGGAAAGTGATTATATAAGATGTGCAGAGTGAGTTGTGTTATTGAATTAAGCATTCGTACATTTGTTTTTACATTGAGGAAAGGTTTTGACAAGATCCCATGCTACCTAGTTTTATAATCACAAAAACAAGTAAATGTAGATGAATAACATCTGAAAGCTGTTCAAGCCACGTGCAAGGGTGTTGTTTGCAAGGTTAGAAGCTTAAGCGAATTAAATGAAAAATTAAGTACACTTTTTCTATTCATTATGATTATTTTTCGTTACACTGCAAATGGTTAGCATAAATTATTTTTGGGAACTTTATATGCTGAGCAAAATCTATCAAAATGTTGCAGAAAAAGTTCTAAACAGACTGCATGCATCATGTTAGAAGTGACAGCAGGAGAAATTTGGAATTCGATAGTGAATAATGTATACACAATAATGGGTCACAAAATAGGCAGATAGTCTCAGGTAAATCGACAGAGTTATAGTCTTAACATGCAGTAAACAGATGTACAAAGGTAGCTAGCATTACATATACACATGGAATGGAATTCATGAACTGCTTGGAACCCCATTGGCTAGGTAAGCTAATCAGTGGATGAGGTTGTAATAAAAGTTTAGCTGAAGTAATAAATGGGCGGAAGCAGTTAAAAAATCTATGGCTTCTGAGATGGTAAAAGTTTGCTCTCTCTGCGCAAAAGCAAACATCAGGTACGTGTAAGAAATGTGAAACTCCTTCATAACGAGTCATGTGCACTGCCACTAAAAGAATTAAAATGGGTATGGTTTGACTTATATAACATTAACTTGTATAAAAATTTTGAGTTAAGAAAACTTGTAAGAAAAGTTTTTATAAAATCTTTGAGTTCAAATGTTTGAGAGTGAATCAGAAAATCTTAAATAATACCTACAACTAAAAGTATATAACGTAGGGGAGGCAACTCTCAAATTATATTTCATGTACAGCGTCTGTGTAACATAGGGGAGACAACTTCATTGATATGGCTTGAATGGCGCATGTTAGACGGGTAAAAAGGTAAAGGATTCTCGAGAGGAAAACGTAGGAAGAAATGATGACATCAGAATTTAGGGCGCCATACTTCATAGAGGAATATAAATAAATAAGTAAATGAATAAATCACAGAACGAGTGACAACATGCGCTATGTCGACCTTAAACATCTATCCTGAAAATGAATTTTTAGATAAAAATAATGTAAAAATATAAAAAGAGCCAAGAATGCTTTCCCTGTCACTCACCGAGAATTTGATCAGAGTGTGTTAAATAGTCGCCCAATTTACCATCTAAATTAACGTGTTTTCTCCAGTATATTGCTTGTTCTCTACGGTTCTCTGGTATAGGTTCATCCAGTGATAAGATATATAGAAATATCATCAAGCCAGAATATAACGGTTTATCCATATCGTTGATGGTGGCGGATGAAATATCATAGTGAAATATTTCTTTGTATAGATCGCAAGTCGAAGACAAAGCCTTCTTGCACGCTTCCTGGATCCTTTTCAACATGCGTTCGTTAATCTTTAATGATAAAAGAAATCATTTAGAATTATACTTCAATAAATGATGATGACGGCGACGACGACGATGACGACGATAATGATGAAGAGGAGGAGAACAACGACGATGACGTTAAGCCGAATATACGGTAAAAAATAAAGTATATAAAATTGATATATGTTTCTTTTTATTCTAAGTTCAACACCAGCTTGTTCGATTTCGCTTTTCACCCAACGAAGAAGTCATGTAATATGTACAAGTACTTATTCGACAGAACCGATTCTATCCCTTCCCTTTAGATTTATGGCTTAGTGCCAAAGTTAAAGAAATTATTATTGCTATTATTGCGAGTTATATCAAATAAACTGTTCGCAAGCAGAGAAAGCGACATGAATTTTATTCCTTTTTTTTGCTGACATTTCAGCTCATAAACATCGCTAGTGTGCTTTAAAAAATCCATTAACGTCGAGCTTCCGATTTCTTCTTTTCTGAAATATACAGCTATGGTAACTTAACAGGCACCAAATGTTTGAGAGTGAATCAGAAAATCTTAAATAATACCTACAACTAAAAGTATATAACGCAGGGGAGGCAACTCTCAAATTAATATTTCATGTAGAGCCTATGAGGAAACCCCGAAGTGGTTGCTCAAATGACAAACTAAATTTCTCTTGTGTCACACCTTATCATCTTAAAACGGAACAAAAGCACATTGAATAATATAGGCCTATATTGCACCGTTGTTAAGGAAAATATACAGGATGATTGATCAGAGGTCCTGGGATTAAATAACAAAAACAATAAGCATTAATGACGTCTATGATATCTGAGGAGGAAAAGATATTCCATGTAGAAATTTCGATTCACGGTGAACTCCAAATTCTGAAAAAGCTGGCGAGAGTGGAATTAATCTAATTATACTTCTACCAGCATCTTCGTTTGTGTGTGGATGCTAGAACTGACCATAATGATAATTTCTCACATAGGTATAAGGACACACAAATTACATAGTCGATTATATCGACCTGAAAACATTACTGAAAACATAACGACCAGTAAAGGATGAAAGGCATACTAACAACAGTGGGATTTGAGCTCAGAATACAGAACGACGAACAAAACACCATAAGGCACTTTATTTCACGCTCTATGATGATGATAATAATGATGATGATGATGATGATGATGATGATAATAACAATAACAACAACAACAACAACAACAAAATAAAATAATAATAATAATGAAAATAAAATAATGATAATAACGAAAATAATAAAAAATAATATCAGTGATGATAATAATAATAATGAAAGAAGCGGCTAGAGTCTCCTAATGCTCTGATTGATGATACATCTAGTGATGATGTCACAATAAAAACACTGGTAATTGCGCAACCTGATAATCGCTACCTCATATGAGTGACAATGAAAAAACAAAATATTGTGAATAACGGTGGTAAGGAAACTGAAGTCCTTGATGGTGACAATGCTGCACGCAGCAGGCTCAGAGATACTGGTCCGACTCTAGCCTGTCGTTATCCAGTAAGTGATCCGGCGTAGATGGAACAAATAAGTCAATGCTGTGGTCATGGAGTGTTACTACCTGAGCAACCCAGTAGACAAAAATGGTGTTCATCTTAGGGGATACCATCAATGTACGTATGATCAATGGAGAGAAAGAGAACAGTGATCATGTGATCAAGCCGGAGCAATAAGAAAAAATCGCTGGTTCACAGAAGTAGAGCTCGAAGCTTTCAAAAGACGGGTATTGGAAAACAGCAGCAGAGGAAACGATGAAAATATGAAAATACAGTTCCTACTGATAAAAGTAATCTCATAGCAGAAAACAGAGGTGAAATCTCTAATAAACTACAGGAAAGGAACAGTGATAGCTTGCTCGTTGAGAGACATATAGATAGTTTGGAAGAAGACAATAAAACTAATAGTGACATGACAGATGAGCAAAAGGCAATCTACAACAAAACAAAGGCAGGCAACATGAGAACAATAGCAACATTATTTGCAACCTTAAAAAGGTTCATCGATGGAAATTGAACCAAGAAACGAAAAATGTGAATGAAATTCTGAAATATATCAGAACAATAACACCACAGAAACAAACAATTTGATCAAGGTAGTAAGTGTTGTAGCAGAAAATGTAGGTGTTGATGTCAAGAAAAAGAGATATAATGAGAGTGACAGAAGAAAAGATCCACGGTGGAAAAGAAGAATACATGCGGGGTTAGATATGCTCTCGAAGGATATTTCTGTGTTAAACCGAAAAGAGAAGGGGGAGCTTAAAAGCGAACAAAATAAAGGGCACTGAACAGGAAGTATGATATTGAAAGAAAGGACCTGAAAGTGGTAATGGAGGAACTGAAACAGCGCCTCGTTGCAAAGAAAGTAAAGATGGTAAGATACGACCACAAATGAAGAGATACCAGCAGAATAGGCTATTCAAAGAAGATCAGAAGAGATTCTACAAAGAAATAAATGGAAAGTGTACAGATGAAAAGTTGATACCAGATAATATTGAAAGTCAAAGGTTTTGGAGTGACATCTGGAGCAAAGACAAGGAGCACAAGAAGGATGCTGAATTGTTGCCAGAACTGAAACTAACAGGAGTCTGTCCAAAACATGCAGAACTAGTCATTTCAGTTAAGGAAGTGAAGAAAATCAGCAAAAAATGGACAACTGGAAGGCCCCGGGACTAGATGGAGTTCAAAACTACTGGATCAAAAGATTAGGTGAATATCATGCACGAATAGTTGCACAATTCAACACCTTGTTAAATGCCGACCAAGTAACATCAGAGTTGTTGACAATGGATAGGACAGTGCTGTGCTTGAAAGACATCGAAAAAGGCAATATAGTAGACAATTACAGGCCGATATCCTGCTTACCTCTTATGTGGAAATTATTGATTGGAATAGTCGCAGAGTCAATGTACGGACATATGGAAAAATATAGTTCTACCACATGAGCAGAAGGGTTGCAAACTTGAGTGCAGAAGTACCACGGATCAACCCCTGGTAAGCAAAACTGTACTTAGAGACTGCGAGAGGAGGAAAACTAACTTAGCCATGTCATGGATCGATTATTGTAAGGCGTACGATATGATCCCATATTCTTGGATTATGGAATGTATGAACCTATTTGGTATTGCATCGAATGTTGAGTGATTGCTTGCGAAAAGTATGAAGTGGAGGACAGAACTGACAGTATATGTAAGAAGTTTAGGGACAATAGAAATCAGGAGGAGCATCTTCCAAGGAGACTGCCTGTCCTCACTGATCTTTGTACTGTGCATGATGCCACTAACACTGATTCTGAGGAAAGCAAAGGCTGAGCATGTATTCAAAAGACGCCAACAAAAAGTCAACCACTTGTTATTCATAGATGACCTCAAACTTTATGGTAAAGATGAATCCCTAGTCAGTTCCCTCGTTGATACAGTGTATAGTTTCAGTGCTGATATCAGAATGGAGTTCAGATTGAAAAAGTGTGGTGTGTTGGTCTTGAAGAGAGGCAAAATCAAATGTATGGACAGGTTAGCAAATATACATGAATCCAAACGCAGCTAAAATCCGAAGAGCCTGATGTGAGATCAGAGGGTAAACAGGAAAGTACTTGATCCAGAACATTTCAAGATCCAGTTCTTTGAAGTCTTCCTTAGCTGGGGCGTTGAACTTTAGCTCAAGAAACTCCTTTTGCACTTCATCCAAAACATCAATCACTTCACACTGAAATGCATTCCTGATGAATTTCCTATCTTCAAGCTGCTCATCGATATCTGGAAAGTATCTGATGAATTCTGTTTTCAAGTCAGTTGGATGAGTGATTATTTGTTTCTTTAACTCAGAATCAAGGTTACCGTGAATGAGAGCAGAATCCAAGCAACTAAAACCAGAGGTCGAGTTTAGCCATGAATTTTCGAATGGTGTCGTGATGCGTGAGAATGTTGATGTTTTTCCATTGTAGTTTCAGGTCAAGAGCATTCAACGCTTCGAAGATATCCAGTTTGAAGAAGCCTTCAGACTGGAAGTTGTCATGGAGATCTGCCTTCTGCTGCAAATCTAGAAATATTGCTAATTCTCGTAGTTCATAAAGCCGTCCAAGTGTGCTCCCCTTTGATAGCTATCGTACGTTTGTGTGAAAAAGCAATGCTTCATGTTCAGATTCTATATCTTTACACAACAATTTAAAAAGACGACTGTTTAACAAAGTTGACAACCTTGATAGCCACGATCAGGGTATTTTTCATTTTAGTAGGTAAAGTTCTGGATGTTAAGGCTTCAATATGAAGTATGCAGTGTGTACCTACAACAGATAATTTTTTTTCACTTTAGTAATGAATCCAGACTGCAGACCAAGCATGGCTGGAGCTCCATCAGTGCAGATCCTTACCAGCGAATTCCACGAAAGTTGGTTTTCCTGAAAGAAGTTTGATAAATCACGAAAAATAACTGCTGCTGTTGTGCAAATATACATGGAGTGACAGAACAACATTCCTCTTTTACACAAAACGAGCATACACCAGTAACTGAGAACACTGAGCGATGTCACACTGGATGGCAAAAACGAGAATCTCTTGGTCGAGAATTTTATCTTTGATGTCTGGAGAAAAGTCGTCGATCCTTCTCTTGACTGTATCGTCTGATAGTGAAATCTGATTAAGTTTGTTTGCACTATCTTTCCGCAGAACGAATTCTACTGCACGGAGTAGACTTGGTTTTATGTGATACTCTCCGATGTTATGGTTCTTCCTGCTCTTTGCATCAACATGGCGATCTCATAGGAAGCTTCAACAGCCATTGAAGTTTACTGCCGGTGTTTATGTTTCAAAAATGTCTGCAAGAACAGGATGTGTTGTTCTCAAGTGGCGTTCCAAGCGTGAGGGTCGCATTCCATCACTGCTCAAAGTTTTGTAACATATCACAATACTGGGGGGCTTCTGTGTCACCCTTTTGGAGGGACACGAATCCAAATCGAATATATTCGTGAAGATGTTTCCGTTTCTTTGCATTCATTGCGAATTAATTGATGTGCTATTATTTTCGGAACAACACAACAATATCTAAGCTTTATACCAGTGGTTCTTCACTTGAGTCTTGTAACAAAAAAAAAAAGACAAAATAAAGGCAATTCAGAATTAGCGAGAGTTTTTTTTTGGTGGGGGATCAATAAGTACAGAAAATGGTAAGCAGCGCTAAGATAGAATAAGAAAACTAAAGATATAATGCGATACATTTGCATTTTTCATGAACTTCTCATTGATTCACCATGCTCTTGTTAAGAGAATAACAAATACAATTAGAGAAATTCCTGCTTTTCTTCAAGGGATCGCACCCTCCTTGGTAATTACTAAAGCCACCCCCCAGGGGGATGCGCCCCCAGGTTTAGAACCACTGCTGTAAAGGGCGACAGATTTCTGGAAATTATCCGTGGGTTCTGACCAAAATGTCTTATGGAACAGACCAGCCAATTGATTCTTATCGACCCTTAGAGTTTTCTCGAGAATAGCGTCGCTCTTTCGCGCCACACCTTCTGTAGGACGCCAAAGTGGATCTTCCACCGACTGCATTGCGCGACTGGCAGATAGCTGTGAACGCCTGACGACACTCTAAGTGCCAGGCACCCTGCCTGGGTCAACGCTTGATCCAGAACTGCTGCTCGGTCAAAAAGTTGACCCGCAGGAAAATATTTGTTTGATTAGAACGTGTAAAGAGAAACAGCTGTCAAGAAGTAATAATTTTATTCGGTTAAAATGTTCGATTTCAGTATGGTAAGCAAAAATGGTATATATCCATATTTATTGCAAGTTGCTCTCTACAAGTTGCTCAGCTAATGAATGGGCAGGAAATAGCAATTCGTGACATTCATCGACGCTTTCAAGATGTAGCCTTTCCGGTGCTTTCCGATGAGGAATTTTGAAGGGGTTGTGATTTCCTCTTCAATTACAGGATCGAGGCTAAACCTCCCCACCTTCTCATTCCTACTGAGTTCGGCCAGTTTGCATAGTATTCATGGATGGAACATCTAGGATCCGATTCTTCAAGAAATCAAGATCGTAGCAATTACCAATAGAAGTTTATCTAGCAGAAACAGGATCCGTTTGAATTTCTGTGGAGCTTAGTCTTCTAGATGGTGTAATTTTTAGTGAATACTATCGATTCGACCATCTGGATATTTGATACAAGTATCCATAGAGTTGCATTTAGATGTTCCACTTAACTGTTTTCTGTAAGATGGTATGGAGTTGTTTTAGTTTGAGCAAAATTATTATTTAAAAAAAAAGTAAACATCTCTAGACATAAACGGATAGAAGCTAGAGCATTAAGCAATGAAAATACTTTGAAGGCATCAAGTTACTGTAACTGCTATATCTGAACACTGAAATGAAAAAGATCTTGAGTAGTCATCTCTGACTATAAACAAGTAGAAGTAAGATCTATAAAATGGTACAGGACATTTGAAGTCGATACTGAAATATTCAAATTGTAATGTGAGGTTGTAGCATCGTGATTTCAATCCTGAATATGTGACATGTGATGCTTCGTCACGAGTTTTATTTTTTGACATATTAAAAAAAGAAATGGCAAGTCCTCAGATGGAACTCTTAATATTAAATAAAAACTTATGTGAACGTGCGATTTTATGAAATGTTTTAGAGAAGCATCTGGTAAGAGTATCAGAAGCTGTTTTATATTCGCTAGTTCTGTGTCCGATGTCAGAATTATGAAGCAATAACTTCTGTATCAACGAAGAATCATAATCGTTCTTCGTTTTCCTCGTTCTTTGAATGAGATTGCTTCTTTATGAATGTGTTGTGTAAAATAACCTTTAAGTAAAATCTTCATTTCTGATCACTTTATGATAGGGTAGCCACCTTTTTATCCAATTTTGCCAGAGCGAGAAAGATTTGTGAAGATGAAAGTAACAGCTTTATTAGATTGGGAAAAGAAACCTGAGATTGTTGTTCTAAAAGCTTCAGTATCAAAATGTAATGGAAATTCAAGTAAAATAGGTTAGTGTGAGATTTTAAAACATTGAGATTTTAAGCAGATGAATTGTATCTAGATCTTTGCTTTTGCAATGGGAAAGTAGGATTCAGTAGGGGTTGGATTAGTTCAGAGAAAGGAAATACAAATTTAGAGTAATAACTAAATAAACCTGATTGTCCTAGTTTTTTTTTAGTATTATCAGGTGTCAGGTAATCAACGAGGAGTCTAAATCTTTCCGTGTCAGCTTTCAACGAAATACTCTGTTTTGTATTCTAAATTACAAATGAATGTTTAACGGAATCAACACTTGTAAATGTTTAAAAATATTTAGTGGGTGGAATAAATTTGACCAAATTCTCATCGTGCTCTTCAACTGTTTTACAAACAAGATCATCGTGAAAGGCGATATATTTTTGTCTGTTATCTTATTCATTACCTTTTTGAAAGCTCTTAAGAGTCAGGGTAACCTCGAAATGGTGTGTCAGTTTGAAAAGCAGAGCTTTATTTATTCTGGTGGTAAGCTGTTTTCAGGTCCAGTTTGTCGTAGAATTTATTGTAGGAAATCAGACATACGGGATCTTCACTGTTAAGTGGTGAATAGACATCTAGAAAGTAATAACGGTTTGTCGTTTATGAATAGTCAATAGCAATACCTTAAGAAGCCATTTGGTCTCTGTCTTAAACATATCATCAACTGGAGAAAAGGATCGTGATTTAGTAGTAATTGGTTTCAAATTATTGAATGATTGTGAAAAGTACGAAGTGGAGGATCCTCAACATAGGAATAAATCGAGCAACAAGAAGTTTTAATGAATATAAGACAATTATAACTTAGAATGATCAAGAACACATGCTAGGCAAAACATAGAACCATCTACCGCAACAGAAAAAGATGCTTAAAATACAAAAAAGAGAAAGTCTATTTGGATTGAGTTGCGAGGTCAATCCGATGCCATTTCCGAGGTATTGGGCATTGAGAGTACAAACATACATACATGCATGCATACATACATACATACATACATACATACATACATACATACATACATACATACATACATAGGCACATATATACATATAAAATGTTGAAAAATTAGAACACAGTTTAAAGGAGCTATTACACGAATAACTGAAGCGAGCAGGCAACATTCAATTTGCTGTCAGAACACGTTGCTGGTCGTTTTAGAGAAATATAGTTACTGATAGAAGCAAGGAAATACACGTACGTACGTACATATATACATACATACATACGTACATACATACATATATCTCAAGTTCCAAATGTAAATTTGTCTGTGTTAACTACATCCCAAAGATGTAGCCTTGTAGCTTTGTTGGAAACCGGCTCCCTCCGCAATGGAAGAGTTATAATAATTAAAAAATAGAAGAGACATACATATATACATACATGCATACATACATACATACATACATACATACATACATACATACATACATACACACATACATATGCAGGGTGTACCCCAAAGCGTATAACGACTTAATTTTTCATTACTTTTTCCTCATTTTTAGATTTAATAATGAAGGGAGCCAGATTAAACTTTGAACAAGAAATTTATTCTAAAATACTTCTGGAATTTCGAGAACGAAGTCAAAGTGCAAAAACAGCTTAGACGGGTGTTTCAAAGAGATCTATGCGACTTACCATCACTCGAATTAACGATAAGATTGTGGGATGACGTCAGCAGCTGGGTGAGTTGACCGGAAGTTGGGGCTGGCCGGAAGGGGGCATCCGGCAGGCGCGTACAGACCGGTCATTTCGGCCTTTCCAACGAGGGTCGTCGAGGTGTGAAAACGTGGGAAGACGTCGCTAAGGTCTGGGTGCAGCAGCTGCTATCTTTAGTGTTCGGGTTGGGGCTGTGTCGAAGGATCCGTTACCGTTGAAGGGTCTCCATCACGAGGAAGAGAAGGTAGGTGCCTTTATATTTGAATCGCGCACACACTACAAGCTATTTCGGCAATTCTTAAATATTTACATTTCAACACGATTCGTCGCCACGATGTCTGCAAAAATTAGGATCGCCAGCGACATCATCAGACCCTTCAATGGCGAAGGCGATGTAGTGGCCTGGATGCGGAAAATCAGGCTGGTGGCAAGACTGCAAGGTGTAAGCGATGTGGCAAGTCTTATGGCGCTGTATTTAGAAGGGAGCGCGTTAACGCTATACCTTGAGATGGACGAGAAAGAACGTCTGAGCGAGGAAAAAATAGAGCAACGATTGCGGGATGCCTACACAGAATGTGAATACACAGCTTTTGCTAAGCTGGGTACGATTCGGTGGACGGGGGGGGACAAGTGGACGAGTATGCGGCAGAAGTTAGAAGGTTAGCGACGCTGGCTGGGTTTACGGGAGAAGGGCTGGAGCGAGCGGCGCGGCTGGCGTTCGTAAATGGGTTCCCCGACGATGTAGGGATTCACCTACAACGATTGCCCGGGATTAAAAAGATGGCGCTGAGCGAACTGGTGATTCAAGCCCGCGTGTTGACGCGACACTCTGGACGGAAGGCGATACCGATGGCGGTGACGGAGGTGCGTAAAGACGGACGACGACCGGAGAAAGACGTACAGAAGCGGCCGTTCACAGGTCGGTGTTTTAGATGCCAGGGGTCGCACATGTCGCGGGACTGTACGCAACCGGGGCCCGTTTGCTATCGATGCAGGGAGACAGGGCACATTGCCCGTGACTGCGACCAGGGAAACGACCGCGGGGAAGTTGCTGCCTCTCGAACTTTCCCCGCAAACGAGTAGAGGCGCTATTGGAGACGCTGCCATTGATTGACGTGGAGGCCGAGGGGAAGACGTTCAAGGCCCTCGTGGATACGGGCTGTACGACCACCCTTGTGACTTCGATCGAGGGTGACGAAGGAATGGAACGGGGCGAGTAGCGTCCGGTCGGTCGACGGCAGCGAAATCCGTTGCAGAGGCAGCAGCAAGGTAGAGATAGTGGTGCGCGACGCGACGCTAAGGCTGCAGGTAATTGTGGCCGAACGCGTGATAGATGGGGTTGATGTGGTGATGGGGATGGACGCCATCAACTGCCTCGGTGGCGCCAGTGTTGTGGGAAATGAGGTCAAGTTCGGAAGCGTGGGGGCGTCGTGCACTGCGAGTCAGGATCGCCAGAGAGAGCAGAGCCCCGCGAGGGACTGCGCCGCTTACACCATCGAGGACAAAGACTTTCAGGCGGCGTTCGATGGTCAGCGGTGGACGATAGAGTGGCGATGGAAGGACGATCCCCCGACGCTGGAAAACAGGGTGAGCTGTTACCAGCATACCCTGAAAGGCCACGCCAGGGTCGAGTTTGAAGACGAGGTGGAGAGGTGGATCGAGGAAGGGGTCCTTGTTCCCTGGAAGGAGGAGGCAGCGGGCGGGGTGCTACCCCTGATGGCGGTGGTGCAGCCTACGAAGGGAAAAGTCAGACCGGTGCTGGACTTCAGGGAGCTAAACCAGCATATATCGTGTCACACGGGAGGTGAGGCGACAGACGTTTGTGGCGAGATCTTACGTGCGTGGAGACAGTCGACCGAGGCAGCGACGATCGTCGACTTGAAATCGGCATACTTGCAGCTCCATGTGAGCGACAAACTGTGGTGATATCAGCTGGTGCGGTACAAGGGCCGGACGTACTGTTTAACCAGGCTGGGTTTCGGGCTGAATTCCGGTCCGAAGATCATGGCGGCAGTGCTTAGGTCCGTCCTAGGGAAAGACGGCAAGATTAGAAAGGCCACCACCTACATTGACGACATTTTGGTGGACGAAACCGTAGTGCCAGCCAGCGAGGTAGTTAGACATCTGGAGAAGTTCGGACTGATTGCGAAGCCACCGGAATCGATGGAAGGGGGAGCCGCGCTGGGGCTGAAACTGCGAAGAGATAGATCGGGTGAATTGGTGTTCCGGAGAGGGAATGAAATCCCAGAGCTGAGTTCCAGTGTCAGCAGGAGAGAGCTGTTCTCGGTGTGTGGGAAGTTGGTCGATCACTACCCGATCGCTGGATGGCTGCGTACGGCGTGTAGTTACACCAAGAGACGAGCTGAGGGGGAGAGTTGGGGCGACAAGGTGGGAGAAGGGACGGTGGCGATGATGCAGGAAATCCTAGAGAGAACGAGAGCAGAAGACCTGATCAGGGGGAACTGTTACGTGCCCAAGACGGAATGCGGGACCGTCTGGTGTGATGCTAGCAGTATAGCGATAGGGGTTGTGTTGGCAATCGAAGGCGCTGCGGTGGAGGACGCGGCCTGGCTTCGGAAAGCAGATGATTTCAACCACATCAATGTCGCCGAATTAGACGCGGTGCTGAAAGGGGTGAACTTGGCCTTTAAATTGGGGCTGCGTATAATTGAAATCCGGACGGATTCCGCCACTGTGCTTGGCTGGGTAGGATCGGTGATCACCGGTGAAAGGAGAGTGCGGACGAAAGGTGCTGTGGAGATGTTAGTGAAGCGCCGTCTAGGAGTTCTAGGTGAATTGATCGCCGAGTTCAGACTGAAGCTGAATGTGGTTTTCGTGCCTTCGGAGAAAAACAGGGCGGACGTACTGACCAGGGTGAAAAGAGCGTGGCTGGAAGAACCGGAGGAGGCACAGAAAGGGATAGCTGCGGCGTGTCGGTTGGATGACTCTGAACTGAAGAGACTGCATGCTATGCATCACCTGGGTGTGGACAGGACCCTGTATCTGGCGAAGAAAATTGATGCTGACGTCACTAGGGGAAGCATCCGGAAGGTGGTCGGGAGCTGCGACAGGTGTCAGTCCATCGACCCTGCTCCGTGTGGGCATGAACAGGGAAGCCTTTCCGTGGAGCAGAACTGGAAAAGGCTAGCTGTGGATGTGACGCACTACCGTCAGCGAATGTACCTCTCCATGGTCGACTGCGGGCCAGGCCGGCTGGCCATTTGGAGGGAGTTGAGAACGGGCATTGCTGACGAGATCGCACAGATCCTGAACGGGATATTTTTAGAAAGAGGTCCCGTGGAAGAACTACTGATGGACAACGGGGCGGCGTTTCGTTCGGAAGCATTGAGGGTTATGCTTGATCGGTGGAAGGTGCGTTGCTTGTTCAGAGCAGCGTATAGGCCGAGCGGTAACGGGATCGTGGAGAGGCACCATCGGACAGTCAAGGCCATAGCGGAAAGAGGGCACATTTCGCCGCTTGAAGCAGTTTTTTGGTACAACTTGTCTCCCCGATCCGGACAAGCTGAGGAATCTGTGCCGCAGAGAGCTGTGTTCAAGTATGAATGGAGGCACCCAAACAAAGTACCGGAGGGCCACGAGGAAGAGAAGGGACCCGTTTGCGTGAAAATAGGGGAGGAAGTCTGGGTTAAGCCACCAAAGGCGCGCTGTCAATGGAGCAGAGGAACGGTGACGGCGGTCAATTCCAGAAACAACGTGTCCGTGGATGGAATGCCGCGACACGTCTTGGACCTTCGCAGGATTGTCGCTTTGACGGACGACGATTCTGGAGAGGGGGAGAACGAGGTGCCCAGCTTGAGAAGATCTCGACGCGCAAGGCGCTCTCCCGGTTGGATGGTGGACTACGACATGGAGCGGAGAGATTGTGATCTTTAATATCAGGGTGGCGTGTGGGATGACGTCAGCAGCTGGGTGAGTTGATCGGAAGTTGGGGCTGACCGGAAGGGGGCAGCCGGCAGGCGCGCGCAGACAGGTTACTTCGGCCTTTCCAACGAGGGTTGTCGAGGTGTGAAGACGTGGGAAGACGTCGCTAAGATCTGGGTGCAGCAGCTGCTATCTTTAGTGTTCGGGTCGGGGCTGTGTCGAAGGATCCGTTACCGCTGAAGGGTATCCATCACGAGGAAGAGAAGGTAGGTGCCTTTATATTCGAATCGCGCACACACTACAAAGATTAAAGTAGGTGGAACTTTTCAGAATGTCCACAAGAAACGTTACGGAAGACCGTGGAAATCGATGAACCTTTAAAAGCAAGAAATTAGAAACGTATTGCCAGAGTTCAAGAAAATCTTGGCGAGAAGCATGTCTTGAGATATGAATTTCAAAATCAAGCTTTTATTGCATTTTGAAGCGTTGCCATTCGAAAAGTCATATTCCAAGAATAGACCATGCTCGAATGAAGATTATTCGGACCGAAGAGTGAAGTTTTGCGAGTGGTATTTGGCGAGATGTGTAGAAGACGCACACTTTCCAACAAAGATTATTTGGTTGGTGAGGCTCAATGGATCAGTTAACGGCCACAGTTGCACTTACTGGGGGCCTGAGAATCCACATTTTACTGAAAAATATCATGTTGAGTTACCGTACAAATTGTTGCAACAATTTGTAAAGCCAAGGATTCAAGAGAGCATACAAACATACAAACACACACACATACATTTACACGCACACACACGCACACACACGCACATATGTACACGCACATACGTACACGCACATATATACACGCACGCACACACACACACACACACACACATATATATGTATATACACACATACATACATATATATATGTATACATATACACACACACATAATACATACATACATACATACATACATACATACATACATACATACATACATATATGTTTGCAGATTTTGCAGCAGAGCTTGCTCATCAAACAGGAAGGACCAGCTATGAGGGAAGCTGAAGGAAGAAGACTACGACTACCTTCGCTGTTTAGACCCTCTGTCAAGACGTAAAGAGCCATATATATCTACAATAATAAATGCGAAAGCGAATGTCAGTGTGTCAGCGTGTCACACTTTTTCAACTTTACTCCTTCGACCCGCCTCTCTCACTATTTAATGACACTGCTACTACTCCTCATGCTTTACCCCTCTCTCACTATTCAATGACTCTTCTACCATTCTTCATTCTTGTTTTTTTTCTTAATCCTAACATTTTGAAAAAATATTTCTCTAAATATTATAACTATTTCTAAAAGTAATTTCCAAAATAAACATTTTGAAAAAAATCCTTCCCTAAATATTATATCTGTATTAAGTAATTTAACCATAAAACGGGCTTCATAGCATTCAGAGCTGAAATACTTGTTGAACTCACTTTCTCATACAATATTACCTCTCATAACTCTCTATCATAAAAATGTCGGAAACTTAGTACTTTTTCAGATATTAATGAAATTTATCGGACCTGTTTTCATACCGTCGGAGCTATGGAAACTAAGCGCACTCCAACTGCATGAAAACAGATTCAACTAATTTTATTATTACCTTAAAAAAGTACTAAATTTCAAACATCTTTATGGTCAAATATGTTCAGAGCAATTCCAAACCATAAAAATTGCACTTTAAAATAGTGTTTAGCGACAGTGGTGTAATTTTCCTTCAAACTACGAACAGGAGTTTATATACGTACCAGCTACAACAAATAATTGTACCAAAAGTAAGGTCCTATGTACATCAAATTGTCTTTAAATTAAGTGGCGGCAGAAGAATTATCGTTGAATTTTTAAAAAGTAAGTTTATTGTTGCCTGAGGCCAGCTATATGTTGGTTGTTCAAGAGTAAAGAACGGAAACAGGCTATTTGTACTGACCCCGAATGGGAAGACAAAAAATGTTGTTTATCATGCAGCTTTGCAATAAGTTCCAAGTCGACAAAATATATCAGTGTTTTGATGAAAATAGTTCATTGCTTGCAAAATATTGTTAAGTTTAATAAAATTCAATATGTACTCAATGCATGAAGTGTCATTGTTGGGCTCAAGGCCAAATGAAGAGCCCTCAACTGGAGCTAGCTTAAAAGCCGCCCGATAGGCGGCTAGTGTGTGTGTGTATATATATAAAGAGGACAACATATATATATGTACCAAGAAAAAGGGTGGTAGTCAGAATTTTGGATAATTATTCAACGCTTTCATCTTGTTTGATTACGAGACTCATCAGTTATGATCTTTACTGAAGATTTATCTTTTATATCAATCTGTAACAGAACATTCTTTTGTTATCTATATGTGCGTATATCTATGTGAGCGTATGCTTGACTGTGCAAGCATGCATATGTGCGGAATTTTCGGTGGTTTGGTTAGAAGAAGAAAGAGAGAAACAGAGATGAGATCCAAAGATTTTCAGTATAGAAGACACTTAGTAGTGCTCAAAAGATTCAAACTTAGAGTCCGATATCTTTATAAGGGATCTTTCCACAAGCTAAAGAAAGACTACAAGAGGGTTCAAACTGAACGGGTATAGAGGCAATTATGCAGATAAACAAATTAGATACATCAAATATATTAAATATATTAAATTCATCAAATACAAAATATGCATATAGGTATACAAGCCAAACGAGAGAAAGCAAAAAGTGGAAACTGTCAGGTGATGAAATTTTATGTATAAATATAATGATATTTATATTAATAGGTCCAACTTACACAGAGTACAAGCGACAGAGAAAATTAAGGGGTGGAAGAAAGGTGTAATAAATGCAACAGCTGTTTTTGGGAGCTCGGCGATCTGATGTGTCTAATTTGTTTATATACTTATATATATATATATCATACATACTCAACGAAGTTTATTATAGACGGTATATAGTAGGAAAATACAAGGTAGAGCTATGATCTCAGAGTCATTTCGGTTTTGACCGTTCTGTCATTTTAGGGATATATAGGATTGCAATATCTAATATGTGCTTTATTATTTTTTTTTTATGACTGCGGAATGTGATTTAATGGAAATTTACCTGCTATTTATAGCTGGTCAGGCGGCTACATAGTTGATCTCTCGTTGGTTTGGCGTACAATACTGACTTCAACTTCTCGGAGCCGCAATGGTGACCCTTAACCAGATGTGTCACGACACCCATCTTTGTACATCACACATTGTTAGAATTGACTTACATGGGACACAAGACGATAGCCACTGTCGGAAATGTGCATAGTTTGTATACCTCTATACCAACCGTGTTCTTCCTAAGATCAAGATATCTAACTGTCCATAACCGAATCAATCCGTTTGTATACATGTTCTATGCTGGTTGGAATCAGTTCACCACTGTAGACATTGGGGATATTTTTAAGCGATAAGTCTTTTATACAGGCAAGTTTATGACAGAGAAGTTAGGAACATAAATCTCAACTTGTGGCTGAAGGAAGCAACGGGGTAAGTTAGCTAAGAATATCCTAATTTGGGTGAATAAGCAAAAACTAAAACATTCGGGATGTCCCAAGAACATTTAATAACGACTCATGTTATTTTTGTAATTTAGTAAAATAATAAGAAAATGCAGAATTAATATGAAGCATGAAATAAGTTAAAATATCTCACCCGCCAAATACCGCCGTTTTCTGAAACAAAAGGCACACCATAATCGCTTTGTACTGAAGCCAGGGTTTGGAAAAAGGTTTTATGATTTGGAAGTAGGCCGTTTGCTTGCATTCGGTCGATTACTTCATTGGTTATATCTTTCCCAGCAGCGCCAACAATTAATAAATCTGCTGAAGACATGCATTGACAGAGCGGCATCCACACCAAAGAGAGGCCAAAAATGAAAAGCATTATTCCAGTTAATTTGGATGCTAAACACTTTGAAGAAACTCAATGCGGGTTACACTCCTACCGTCTCTCATGCGTCGTTCAGTCGTTGAATGTCGAGAAATTGTAGCTGACTGCAATATTTAAGCTGTCACAGGTCGAATATATATCTGTGATTATCAACCTGTTGAAATCAGGAAATAATTTCTCCTTCATAAATAATTCAATAAAATTAGAATGTTTTCCTTCTATTAAAGGCAAAACGATATAACTCATCAGCTAACATAGCTGACTTGCGATATAGTCAAATTCTTTGCAAGGACATTTTTTTGAGTCAATATTTATTTTTATACTCTTCCTTCCAGTACCGAATCATATATTCAAAAACTGACAACGTGACGGTATTATAAAAGAATATCTTGTATTGAGGACATGAACATTTCTGTATAAAAATAAGTAAATAAATATGTAACTAATAAAGCTAAGTAATTATAGATAACCTCGTAAGCAGAACATATATTTTGTGAGATGACCAAGCGGATAATGAATGCAAATTCTATTTAATAAGGTCAGAGGAAACATGAGAAATATATCATTATGTGGTCTGGTCATAAAAATATGTTTTGGTTTTGGTCTGGATATTTCTGGAGATCTTCGATTAAAAGGTTTTGGATTATGTAGTTCTGTTTTAAATTAAGATCAAAATATGCGTGTGATATTAGAATATGGTAGCTATTAACTATATAATATATATATATATATATACATATACATACGTACGTACGTACGCACACACAGACCCGCACATATTTATGTGTGTGAGTGTGTGTGTATGCGTGCGCTTACACACACACACACACACACACACACACCACACACACACACACACACACACACACAGACTGCTCACATAAATGCATACATACATGCATGCATACTTCCATACCTGAGATTATTGGAACAATTGTCGACCATTTGCCGTCATCACTTTTCATTAACATTAGTCGATAAGCCTATGTTTCCATCTCATCACTGAAAGTAATTTCAATTAACTGTCATGTTTTGGTTCACTACATTAAATATATTGGCGCTTATTCAACCATTGTACTTCATGTGGCCCGCATCTTGAGGTAATTTTTATTCAGTCATTATAGAAGCTTGGATAATGACGGTTGTTACTGTTGATTCACTAATTTTGTACTTAAATTACAGATCTTGTTATCCTATATTTATAGGCTCCAGCGATGAGGGAGAGATACAACGGTATAGCAAGACCAAAACAACCACCTCATAGACACCGACAGCACTCTGATGGAAGAAAACAGCCTCGTGGGAGACTGAAGAGTCGCAGCTACTCGAGTCTATGTAACATCTTTTCGTATCCTCACGAGCAAGGAAACTACTGATGCGGTGGTAGTTCATTTCTGATGAGGTGCGGAATGACCTCGACTGCTACAACGAAAGGTCTGCCGTCTGTTTGTGGTTCCAAATTTTATGCTGATAACGCCTATGCAACACGAGTGCCACTCTCTAAATATTCGAAACCGCTAAAGTAGCATTGAGCATAGATATATAAATAGATAAATAAATAAATATATAAATAATAGAAATGAAAAATGAAAATAAAAAGATAGTCAGAGACTAACAAACACCGCAGATTCTAATCGAGAGTATTCTTTTCCCATGTGCACTTACAAGCACATGTAAATACACATATATATGTATACATGCACACACATGCACACACACACACGCACACACATACGCACACACACATACACACATACATAATTGGATAACTTTTGACTCTTAAAATCTCTTAGACAGGACTTGTTTTAGTCTCCGTCGTCCAGACTACGCACAGATTGTACTAGTTACACATAGCCCGGTCTGAGATTCGAACTCGCGATCCCTCGACCGCGAGTCCGCTGCTCTAACCACTAAGCCATGATATATTTTAAGTTTACAAGAACGAGAATTGGATCTTTTCATTTCCATGGCCTGTTTTGTCAGATTTTTCTAGTTAACTAAATAGTTTGAAACTTCGTATACTGGTAGAGTGTCTCAAAAGAAAACACTAGTTTCAACTTGTTTATTTGAGAAAAATGTATTTTATAACTTTAAGGGTAGATTAAATCTGCGAATTTTAACCAATCGTATTGTTTGTTTTCATTTGAAATAATTAACTGCATTATCTTAGTGTGACGTAGAAAGCTATTTTGTGACGTAGACAGCTGTGTGTAGGTCTGTGTTTTGTGTGCGTGTGTGTGTGTTTGATGGGGTGTGGGAGACAGAAAGTATGTTGTGTAAGTGAAGTACTTCTGTTAGTGTGTGTGAAGAGACAGAGAGAGTAATGTGTGAAAGAGAGAGATAACTGAAAATTTTTACTCGGTGTATGTGTATATGTATGTATGCATGTATGTGTGTGTGTATGTGTATGTATCTATGTATGTGTGTGTGTGTATGTATGTGTGTGTATGTATGTGTGTGTATGTATGTGTGTGTGTGTATGTATGTATGGCCGATTCAGTGTTTACATTATTTCGAGTTAAAACGAAAGATTACCAAACAAATTTTGTCTATATCTTCGATCACTGTCATTATTCCATTGAGTCAACCTCATTATTTTCTACATAGCAAAGGTAATCTTTCGTTTTAACTCGAAATAATGTAAACACTGAATCGGCCATACATACATACACACACATACGAAAGATTGCCAAAGATAAAAAGTTACAGAAATAAAAGTTACACGAATAAAGTAAGGAATAAAAATCACAAAAAATATACGAAAATTTACAAAAACTAAGTTAGTTATATAATATATAAGTTAGTTAATAATATATTAAAAAAATGTGAATAGAAACTGAAGGAATACGGTAACCAAGTGTTTACATTTCACGTATGTTAAATACGTCAGCAAAATAGCCGTTTACGTCTATTGAGACGGAATAAATAATATGAAGCCGAAAGACCGAATACCATTGGTTAAAATTCTAATTATTAAACAACGTTAAACTTTGAAATTACAATTCCGTTTTCATTCTGGTTTACAATTATGTTTTCTTTTGACACATTCTACCAGTATACGAAGTTTCAAATTGTTTGGTTAAGTAGGAAAAATCTGAAAAAACAGGCCTTGGAAATGAAAAGATCCCGAGAGTTTGTTAATTCAAAAGTGAGTTGAGATTCTTGTTGTTCTTTAACCCCAGGTCAGATAGAGCCGAGACGAATGATCAAAGGTGTTCCATACACGACCAGCCTGAGTTAATTTGAGGTGTAGGACTAAATTATTCGTGTCAGGACAATTACGCTCCCTTAGAACAATTCCCCTGACGGCAACTACCCCCTAGGACAATTACCCCCACCCCTTGGTTAATTATTCCCTTTCCAATATATTAAGAAGTTTTAAATCATCATCTGTTGTCCTCAGGGGTAATTGTCCTGGGGTGGGGGTAAAATGTCCTAGATTCAAATGATCAAACGTGCCTTTCTATTTTGTAAAGACGGCAGAGTGTTATTTGAGGGAGACTTAGCTGTTATTTATAGCATGTCAAGCGATTGCATAGAGGATACCACATTTGGATCAAGAGGACAATGATTTAATTGTCCTGGTAGTGATGGTCTGCTCTAATGATGTCTTACCTTGTTTCTGTAGTTTTCTAAAATAACAAGGGAGATAACTGCTATAAAATAAATTTAAAAAAAATAAGGCGAAACAGATTGGTCTGCACCTCTTTACAACCACTTGGGGAAAGTTACGGATATATTTCGATCTCTTAGATTTTCTTAGTGAAGCATATTCTACTATCTGCAGTGTATATAAAATGAAATAGAGGGAATATAGTAACGTTGATCATTACACAAACATCGGAGCTCGAAGCGCTCCTCATGACCGCAGGTCCGCAAGATGGTTGTAACTTATAAACAATTTTGAGTTGGAACCAGAAAGAGAAGTATGAACACGCAATGCTCATGTGCACACTGGATTCGTAAAACGGACGAGAAGAATAAAAACGCAATGTGTATGTCATATCTAACTTTATCTCGCTGTTTTAATTATGCAGATAACACCATGTTCCTACACCAGCCATGTTAACCTTTCTCCGCATTAGTGGAGAGAAATTAAGAAAAGCAGAAAAACGAACGAACTTTTTACATTGATAAAGGAAATTCTCGTTTCTATGCAACTACTCTGCCACCTACCGCAAATGTCAAAATGACGCCAGAAAATAACCCGAAAATTAAAAGCTATACAAGATGATAATACTATTCTTATGATTAGAAATAAGGGTTATCATTAAAGATTTAGGGAGAAAAGACTCGATCGTCCTGTGAACTTCAGAAGCAACTTCTTAATCAGTAAATGTATATCAGTTAAAAAGTTCTGTAAAATAATATATTTGTTTATATTTCACGCATATACTATCCTATTACTGTCCTGACAAAATATTGGGCACCTAGCACTTACTGACTGCTGTTCCTGCAGTTTCTGCCTTTTTGGTGAGCCACTCCGGTTTCCTATAATTCTCTGAAAATAGCAGACGAATTTTCACAGACTCCCAAATGCAGAACCTGTGTGTTTTTGTGGGGGAACACGAGGTGCAATAATTTTAACAACTACAAGCAACCAGAGGATACTAATATATTTTATATTATCAAGTGGGGTGCCACAATTGACACATTAACTCAAAAAAATGTAATATTCTCAATTCTTTGCCTGTCCATAAACAATTATTCATTAAGATTGCAGCAAGTATAAATGATATACTAACTAAAACTTCATCTGGTGTTGTCCGTTTGTCGTCCATCACAACTGAGGATATTGTTCATAAATTGAAAAAAATTCAATTCGTCTATTAAATCTGTCAGTTGTTGGATTTGTTACAATTTCCACTGCAATTTATGTCACATTAAGGACACTTTTGTCATATATGGTATTCTTACAATAACTGAACTTGAACAACAAAAATTAAACAGTTTATGGGCTCATAGACAGTTTCCTGGCACCAATGTATTACTAAAGACCATAAAAAAGGAGCAGGGAAGGTGCAGCATTGAGACATCACATAAGATATATGTTTAACAAGTTATATGATGGTCTGTATGCCACGTCTGATAACGAAGTATATTAGTTTACCCAATTATTAATTACTTTTCGTGCAGAAATCAAGTATACGTTATCCGAAAGACAGTCACAGAGCGTAACAGATCATATGGTCAATGAGAGGTAAGACTTTTAGTTTTTTTTCTACGAAAATGTTTTCACGCAACTTTACTGTAATTTTCTCGTGAATATTAGCATGGCCTAAAGGAAGTGCCTCAGCGTACTAAACTCATAACAGTGCAGAGTCACATTTTCCAGACTTTTCTATTCGTTTATTTTACTGCCGATAATTCGCTTGCTTGTTGCTTTTAAATTATGAACACCTCTACCGTCATCTAACTGAATCAATAATCTCAGTTCATCGAAGATTTTCAACTCGCTATATATTCTTTCTTTCTAATTTTGGCACAAGCCAGCAATTTTAGGGAAGGGTTAAGATGGTAGCATCGACCCTGTGCTCAACTGGTACTTATTTTATCAACCCTGAAAAGATAAATGGTAAAGTCGACTTTGGCGGAATTTGAACTCAGAACGTTATGGAAATAGTTTTCCTTTCTTTTTACTATAGATAAAAAGTCTGAAATTTTTGGGGAAGGGGCTAGTTAGTTTCATCTACTTCAGTACTTGACTGCTACTTATTTTATCCACTCCGAAAGGATAAAAGGAAAAGTTGATCTGGGCGGGATTTTGAACTCAGAACGTAAAGAGCCGATAGAAACGCTGCTAAGCAATTTGACGTATTAACGATTCAGTCAGTTCGCCACATTTTTCTTTTCAACCCACTGTGTTACATATGTGAGACTCTACACTATGTATATTTAGCATGCAAAACGCTTCTCTGAGTTATATTGTTGGCATTTATAATCAGTGTCTTTCCATCCCCTCTATTTCTCAATACACTGATCATCTCTCAGTATTGCCGAGTAAAATATATTTTGCTGATGAGATGGAATGTAACCAAATCATTTGCGTTATTTTCACAAGTTGGCCTTAAAGACAAAATTCATTCCCATCTGCCTCGTCTTATTTTCCAAGAAATTTCAATGGGCTGATTTTATTAGAGTTATCTCCCTTGCTTGTTCCTTTTAAATTTTGAATAAAGCTAGAGCAGTGGTTCCCAAAGTGGGCGGTGGAAAGATCTAGGATGGCTTTGAAAAAAAAAATGGGGCGATAATGGGGTGACCAAAATGGGGTAATGGATGTAAAAAAAAGCCCCAAATATAACAACGAGTTCATTAGGTTAAGATTTATTTGTGAAATACTGTTGTTTTGAACTTGCTTCAAAAAATGGTCTATATCTGTGATGGTGAGCGGTGGGGGCACTAGGAATGTGACAAAGATCCAAGGTGGCGGCAGCCTGAAAAAGTTTGGGAACCACTGAGCTAAAGGGAAACTCCAAGGTATATGCATTTAGTCTGTGGAACATTTCCCTGAATTCTTTCCCTTAGCTATGTTGTTAATATATATGCCCAAAATAGCTTTTGTATCCTGTATTGACAACTAACGAAATTATACTTCATTGATGCCGTTGTTTAGAGTTATAAGTTGTACTTACTTTTGTTACCTGTTGATTGAGTTAGTTAAGAGCTAAGTATTGTTATTGTTAAATCCTAGGTTCACCCTTATTGAGCGGGAACTCATCTTCTTGCAAACACAGTGTAGCTAAGACTACATTTTCCTTGGATGAGAAACAGAATCTGAAACAACGTAGTTGTGAAGCCAGTTTCTTAACCATAATCATGCCTGCTACATGCCTTATTCGAAAATCACCTGGTTAGAATAAAAGAAGGCTTCGTGTAAAATGGGATTTCCAAGCTGTGTAAATACGTTCATCTAGAAAATATACTCAGTTAAGGTGAATCATCACCTGATAGTTTGATAACTGTCAGTATTTTTGACGACACGAGTATGCTATTTCATTTAGAATGTACTAAAGAGCTTCAACTGGTTTAACAAGTGATGACTGTTTGACTAGTGTAAAAATTTTCTATACATTCCAGCTAAAATATCTCCATGAAAACCACTGATATAATAGATTAGAGAATTAATTCAACGAAGCATAACGATGTGGAATTCTATTAATATGCAGTAGGATTGTGGATATATTTGCAAAAATATATTTTCTTTGCTATTCTTATTTACATTTACATTTACATTATGGAAGGATAAATGTCTGTACTCTATAAAAAAGTACTTTTAATGACAATTACGAATACACTGTTGTTGTGTGGCAATATTATAGTCTAATACAGAACAAAATATACTGCAACAGCACAGTTAAATTTTTAACTGCAACAATACCTCACGTCACTAGCACCTGTGAAAAAGAAATATACAGTAAGCAACATTATTAGTTTCAAATTTTGGCTCGAGGTCAGTAATTTTAGGGGAGGAGTAATCGATTACATCGACCCCAGTGTTCAACTGGTACTTATTTTATCGACCCCGAAAGGCAAAGTCAACCTCGGCGGAATAAGCACTTAGAATGTAAAGACGGACGAAATGTTGCTAATCATTTCGTCCGGTGTGCTAACGATTCTGCCAGCTCGCCGCCTACTAAGCAATATTATTGATGGAATGGATAGATATCTGTTGGAGTATATCATAAATGGCGACACTTTCATAAGATAATATAACACTTGATAATAAGGTCATTGATGAGGAGGTGAAAGAGCGCATCTTAGAATTGGCTTTCATTGTAATGTATGGGCTTTCAAAAGTTTCGTGTTTTTTATATATTGCTTTGGTTTCAACGAAGGAGATGTGCCATCTTAGGCCCTCCGAGACTTGTGAAGATGACGATCCAAGGTAACAGAGTTCTTTAGGATGTCCAGATACTCTTTTGTGCCGATCGTCAAGCCAGATTCAATGAAGTGTGGATCCATGACACTTCCATGATACTTGTCGCAGCTCAAACGCCATCACAGAAGCAGGATACTTAGTCTGAAACACAGGGGTGGCGTGGGCCGTCAGAAGGGTTGCATGTGTAAGAAATATGAACGCATGTGGTCGCATTGTGTAGGGAATACGATCGCACGTGGTCATATTCTTAACGAATTATTATAAGCCATAAATACAATGCAGTACCAAAAGAACATAGGTGAATTGACGACAAGCCTTCGGTTGAGAGATAAATATTATTTTATTTACAATCGTGCTGATGTTAGAGGTTTGTAAGTGTTAGCACGTATGTGCGTATGCAACACGTTTTTGTGTCTGTGTGTCCGTGTGTGTGACAGATACAATCAGGGTGAATGCGTGTAGCATAGAAAGGTACAAAGCATTGAGTTAATAATGGAAATTGGTTTACAGTTTGTATGGCGAAGATGTTAGGAGGCGACTCGAAGTTGGTACATGATGGTGGCGACGGCGAAGATAGTAGGCTTTCTGTGGTGAGTGTACATTAGCGTCGTCGCTAGTTGTAGCAGGAGCAATCGTATATCGCTGGGTTGAGTAGCACTGTGGTCTGAAGTTAGTTTTACAAGGACTGGAACCAAAGACCTTGGTGAAGGGATTCACTCCCTTATATACAAGTAAGGTGGCTCAAACGAGCCTAAGAAATGGGACCTTAACCAAAGGCCGTGATTGGTTGGCTTGGGACAGTGGCGCGAAATGAGTAGAGACAAATCGCGTCACATGTCAACCAATCAGGTTAGTGGTTACAACAGGAACAACTCGGCCAAAGATGGCTGTAACCTCAAACGAGATAATTCCTGTCGTGTCTTTCAAAAAGTGAGGATATCAGAAACCGCTACAGTCATATTTCAAAATGGCTGAAACTGCCATGCTACACAGAGAAAGTTACCTACATTAATTATTTTCAATCTTATTCTACCTTTAGTAATAGAGACATGAAATCTAGTTGTAACGACATGAACGAATTTAGGTATAATTCAGACGCCAATACCAATCAAAGGAATGTTTTTTTTACAGCGTAAGGGAGGTAACCGTTATTTAACTCCCTTTTTTTCATTCTAAAGGTAAATCGATGTCTTTTAAAGATAGTTACACTAAAAATAAGGCAACTACCAGTAAAACTATTTGGTTGATTATTCCTTATGGGAGGCAAATTAAATTTAATCTTCCGTTCCAGTTCCAGGAAGCTATTATTAGGAATTTTCCAAAGAATTCTATGTATTATTCGATTATCAACTCGCACACAGGATTAGTTTTTCGAACACAAAAAACCTTTCACAAATTATCTCTTCATATAATATTAGTCTGTTAAATAAGAATCCAATTACTAAAAATAATAACATTAATTTAGCTAATACTAACCATCTCCCTAGAAATATTAACAACAAGGTTATTGTCTCTGAAGTCAATTCCAACAAAATTAAGTTTATGTCCAGTAATTCTGAGATGAAAAAATTCTATATACCACTGTAAAATTACTTCCGGTACTGATGTTTTATATATATATATATATATATATATATATATATATATATATATGTGTGTGTGTGTGTGTGTGTGTGTGTGTGTGTGTGTGTAGTTCTTCTTAGTTATCTAAAAGAATTTCTAGTCATTACTCTACATTTAGGAATAGCAATAAACGCAACAGCACAGGGCTTAGTAATTTAATTTGGTATCTAAAAGACCATAATAAGCAATTTAATTTAGATGGTTGATTCTCTCCATTTCATTCCCATATGATAAAGGCAAAGAATTCTGCCAACTCTGTAAAAGTGAACTATTTTCTATTCTTTTTTTCTAAGAGTCCTCTTGTAACCACGTTTATAGAGCGTGCTTATCGATGTAAACATTGGCAGAAACATACCTTTAGTTCATATAAGTGATATCTACCATTCTATATATTTTGAACATTGATTTTCTTCTAACATTGACTTCCACTTGATATATCTATTTCCAAGCCTTTAAGCGTTTATTTTAATTCACATATCGCTCTATATTTCTCCTTTATTAGTTTTCTGCTTATTTCTTTTCGTTTCCCCTTCTCTTTCTATAGACTACATTTGACGTTATATCTTCTAACAGTTTAAAAAAAAACTTAATAGCGTTCCGTTCATCATTATACACATCCAATGCATTCTGTTAGAATGTTTTATTGATGAGTTTGGTTCCTTTCTTTCTTTCCCTAATGAGAAGATTACATTGTTTCACTCCATTTTATTCCTTTGGAATAATGCCAATTTTGTCTTCGAAACATATGTCGGAAGTAAAAGAATTTGAATAAGACCTGCGTTTAAATTCATTTATTTATTTATTTATATATATTATACAAAACATTTCACATCAACCTGGAGTTTCTACCTTTACAAACAGGGTGTTACGTCCTTATTACTTGTGTGATTTGTTGCTGTCCTGGTAACTGTTTATTTTTCCGTGTTAAATTGTAAACAAGAGAAAAATACACACATCCATTTACATATGTATACATATATATAGTCACAATAAGGATATCCTGTACAGCTTGAAATTTTGCCGGAAGCTCCAATACGAACATTTCAGTGAGTTTGGGTGTCAATCTGAGAACAGTGCATGTACCGAGAGTAATAAAAATCAAACATCCGGTCAACATCAAGGTGTTTGGAGTGATCACTAGTGATGGCGACACTATGCCTTCATTTATCTTCCCACGCGGTCTCAGACTCAACACTGAGGCCTACATCAAGTGCCTGGGAGAGGTAGTTCTGTCCTGAGTCAAGAAGGTCGCTGCTAGAAAACCCTATATCTGGCAACAGGATTCTGCACCGTGCCACACAAGTAGGAAAACCTAGTCATGGCTGTCAGACAATTTCTTCGACCAGAGCCACCTATCTCTCCAGACTGTAACCCCTTTGATTATAATGTATGGGGCGCAGTTGAACGAGAGACCAAGAAAAGTTTTCTACCAACAAAGATGAACTGAATGCAAGGATTATTGCAGCATTTAACAACTTCAACAGAAGAGTTGCAGGAGATTCCGAAGTCGTCTGGAAGCCGTGGTTGAAGCCAATGGCAATTTTATTGAATAAATTTACTCTTTAGTATTTCAAGATATGTTTATGTAATTTTGGTGAATATATTTGTCAAAATGAGATATTAGTGTTATTATTTTTGCTTGTATATATATGTGTGTGTGTGTGAGTGTGTATGTGTGTGTATAGACATAATGAGGACAATAGTAACATTCATCTGCCACTTTGATGTGGTTACTCGCTTTAATGTTTATATATATTTAAAAAAGGAGATGTGGAACACGAGTTGTGATATATAAAAAAAGGAAATGAAGAAAATGCTGACAAATTAATTTAAGTAAGGGAGAGTGTATTTAATTAGGTGAAGTTCTTTTTACCGGTTGCACATTTGTTATGCTTATCAAAAGATATTTTTTAAGAGAGATAGAGTTCCATTCTGATAGATTTTTTTCTCTTATCCAGATAAGAGAAAAAAATCTATCAGAAAGGAACTCTATCGCTCTTAAAAAAATATCTTTTGATAAGCATAACAAATGCGCAACCGGTAAAAAGAACTTTCACCTAATTAAATACACTCTCCCTTACTTAAATTATTTTGTCAGCATTTTCTTCATTTCCTTTATATATATATATATATATATATATATATATATATAAATCTGTAATGGTGTCTGTCTGTTAGTGTTAACCGGGTAAAATCTCTGCCGAGCCAGATATAACATCTTAATGGGTAATTGTTAGCACGGGGAACGTAGAAGATTTCAATGCAAGATCAGAAGTGGACTTAACTCCAACACGGAAAACACGAGCAACGCCGGGTTCAGCAGCAAGTACATACATACGTACATACATACATACATACATACCTATCTACCTACCTACTTATCTACCTACCTACGACAGATTTCTTCCAGTTTCCGTCTACCAATTCTATTCACAAGATTTTGGTCGGCCCGAGGCTATAGTAGAAGACACTTGCCTAAGGTGCCACGCAGTGGGACTGAATCCAGAACCATGTGGTTGGGAAGCAAGCTTCTTACCACGATAAATACAATATAAGAGAGTAAAATTAAAGTAAAATAAGGAAATTGCATCAGTAGAATTTTAGATATTGCTTTTACCAAACAACAAAAATTAGCATTTTAGATTGTGGTTGCATCTAATAACTATTTCGGAGTACTTTTTCACGAGTTTATCTGCACACATTAAAATGCATAGCACCTCTTCGGAAGGGATTAAAAGATCTTGAAAATATATGTATGTATACGGGAGTTTACCAACTGACATATTTTTCTAATTGTTTCAAAAAGGATATAAAAGCTAAACAGTCTTAAATTAACTTGATATAGAAATTGATTCGGGTTTAGAAAAGAACCAGATGTTTGGGTGTGAAGGGCAGGAAGTGACTTAGATCCTTCAAGGAAACAGAGATGGTCAGTCTTCAACAGTTCATCGCATTATCTCTAAACACTTAGTTTTATTCTTCATTCTATTTTGTCTTTTCTTCTTTATAATCTGACGATGAAGATAGAATTGTAATATATAGTCAACTTGACAATGGTCTTTCTTTTGTTTCTGTATTTTGTAATTCGATTATAATTGTGTTTTGTCTTTCACTAAATCTATGGGTTTATTTTTTGTATGCAAATTGCTGAAAATGGCACACTGCGGAAGGTCGAGGCAGGGGGGCTGTGATTGCAATCATGGTGGGGCGCGCAGGTACGATAGATTGTAATTCCTTTCATACGGGCAAGGATTAAATACCTCACTCCTGCTATTCAGCTACATATCCGGGTGTTGGGTACCTTTTAAGATTACTCTCTTCTCAGCGAGGCATAATCTGCACATCCTGCTGCTATTGAAATACGGTTTACCTCTTTCTAGGATCTTCCACTCTATGCTGTATTCCGTGGAGCTTTCTTTCAAAGTCCAGACATGCTTCGCTAAAGCTGTGACGTTACGTCTCTCTGGAATGTTTAATGAGGACTTGTGGTTATTAAAGCGGGTTCTGAAGAGGCCTTCCGTTGCCCCACCACATACTTCCGCACGGTTGTCCATTGGGTCTTGTTGCTGTTACTTCTGCCTCGTAAACAACTGTTTCCGTATTGTAGTGGCCGTTTAGTGGGCAAGTTGTGTTACCCCTGCATGAGCATCCTGCCTCAGCCTCGGGTCTTGGTCTACCTGCTTCGACCTTCCGCAAACAACCTTCCACCAATGCCCTTGAGTCTGGCAAAAATAGTTTGACCAAAGTACACACCAAGGCACCCATACACACACACACACACACCTATAAGGCGGATACCTCACAGAATAAACTGTTTACCACGCCACCCACCCCATTTCAGATAATGCACACACACACACACAAGTAAGCTCATAGGTGCAAAACAAGACAGAGAAAATAGTACCCGGATACCCAAGATGGTGTAAAGTACTATCGCATTAGGACCTTTTCTGTTTGGTTTCACTTTTTGAAATTTTAAAATTAAGTTAGCCTTTTCAAATTTGGTAGATTGATGCAATTTTTCACGCTGAATCTGATGTTGTTATTCACTTGATCAAAAAAAAAAAAATTGTCGAGAAATGTTAGAGGTTTAAAGTGTGATATTTTTTACCCAATCGGAAAAGCTGGCATTTTCTGCGTGATGACATTAATACGATGACTGATGACAATATTACAACGACAAAACATTCAACGATGGCAGTTTTAATAAGTTTTAATGAATAAAGTGATGTGAAATGTGGGAACAGACATTACGAAAAAAACAAACTGCAGTTCAGTCCGTGTACGCCAGTGATTCCCAACGTGGGGGTATATGCCCCACCGGTGGGGCCGAGGAAAATTGTAGTGGGTAAGGGATCCAATGTTTTTTTTAAATAAGACATGGAATTGTGAAAATCTTTTTCTTTTTTTTTTCTTAGTCAATAATGTACTTTCAGTTTTGTACTCAGTACTTAATAAAAAGAGTTACTGGTAGATTTTTTCTTATTAAACGATTATTTACAAAAATATTAAAAATACAGTTGTGTTTTTTTCCCAGCCACCAGCGGGGCATACATTTTTCTGGAGAGTTATAGTAGGGCCTAGGGGAAATTAGGTTGGGAAACATTGATGTAAATGATACATATTTTGTAGCGAGAACGTTAAATTACGAAAACAAAACAAAAAAACTATAGTTCAGAAAACACGAGACGGGTAAAAGCAGGGAAAGACAATGTGAACAATGCGTGATGGGGTAGGACAGCAAAAGGACCAACAAGCAGACTAAAAGAACAGCTTGATTTGTTACTATGGAAACAGGCACTAATATGTCTGTGGCTTTCGATAGGCTAAAATTAACCAAAATTTACAAACTTTAAAAGCTATTAACTTTTTATTCATTAATTTATAGCAAAAATGGATTTCATTTCCATAATTAGAATACAAAACTACAACAATACTGCAAATTTAAAATCAATTAAAACAAAATTGAAGGAAAATGAAAACCAAGCAGAAAAGATACAAAATTAAAATTGATGATTAAACGTTATAATCGAGATTAAAATAAGTAAACAAATAAAAATGCACTAATATTAAAAAGGAAAGAAAGGCGGCGAATTGGCAAACTCGTTAGTACGCCCAGCAAAATGCTTACCGACATTTCATCCATCTTTATGTTCTAAGTTCAAATACCACCAAGGTTGACTTCCCCTTTTATCTTGTTGGCCTCAATAAGATAATTTGAAATCAATATTAAAACACGAAAAGAGAGAAAGAAAATTAGAGAAAAATATAACGAGGAAATAACTATTACAGTGATAGGGTAGACAGAGGGGTGAAGAGACGACTTAATGCTCCATGTACATTAAATATTACTTTTAAATTTTGGCAAAAGACCAACAAATCCGGGGGTGGGGTAAATCAATTATATCGACCTCAGTGCTCAACCGGCACTTATTTTAGCAATTCCGAAAGAATGGAAGGCAAAGTCGACGCCAGCGGAATTTGAACTCAGAACGTAAAGGCGGACGAAATGCCGTTATGCATTTTGTCCAACACGCTAACGATTCTGCCAGCTTGCCACCCTACATGTATATGATGTGATGTATCATATAAAGCTTTCAGTGAAATAGTAGGGGACTGAATTCAAAGGCTTGATAATAAAGCGCGGCAAAAATGGGTGCAAGAAAGAGTAAGGGTATGAATAACAAGAAACAAGAAATATTGAAAAAAAAAACAAGCTCCAACACACAGACACAGTAAAAGGTGTGAGTGGGCAAAACATTCAGTATAAATTGTATACGTAAAAATATAAACACATAAGTAATGTTTGTCGCCACTTCAACTTTCCTTTTGCTGGTTAATGATGCAGCCTGCATCCGATATATTGCGGGTAGGGGAGCAAACCCCGATCATCTTTAGTGACGGGGACAACAGACCAACCTGGTTTCGAGCTATTTCCGCCCTTCCTCAGTGCTGGACACTTCGTCTGCTAGAGATATATTCTTTATTATAATATTTATCGGACATAGAGAGGACATTACAGGACATCACAAAGAAAACGTGTTCATGAGTTCATAAATAGGTTTTAAAAATATGATGATGTATTTAAATATAATTTTTAAAATTTTAAACCTTAGCCGTGAAGTCCACCAGCTTCACCGTACTACTTTACATGTTTAGCTTGGGGAGGGACTACACGAATTCAGCTTCCTCCCCATCCTTTTTCTTCTGTGGTGTAGTCGCTGGACTAACCATAAAACTTTGGCCGCACATCTCTTTGCTAACATCATTGATGTCGTCTTGAGACCTGTTTTCTTTTTAATTCCGTGAATAAGTCCACCTCCATTCTAGCATGTCTTTTCTAGTTTTATGCACTTGAGCTTTATGGTGAGCTCGAATTACTGTGGCAAGCACCTTATTATTCTCATTAAAAGAAATAATTTTGTTCTGCGTCTTGAGGTAGGAATGGGAAATGGGTTTTAACAAGGGGTGATCTGTGGGATTTTTTCGTGTGTGTCTGCTTTTGCTTTTGATGTTTTCTTTGTATGGGTGGGGAGTCTGGGGCTGGAGCCTTTTTTCTTTTGGGGTATTTAACAGTGGTAAACTCCATTTCGTCACGTTCTTCTGTGGTTTGTATCGTTGCCGCTATGGTTTTGTCTGGTCTTGTTTCTTTGGGTTCTTGTGTAACTTTTATTTGTCTTGCTGGTTTTTTTCTCATCCACGCTCTGTAGTTCTTGTTGTGGAGGGTCTTTGTTCTTTGCTTCGCGGTCTAAGCGAACGTGACCTTTCTCGCCGCATTTGAAGCAACGCTACCTAGGTCCTTCTAGTCCGACCCCTCGCCAATAAAAAATCTATCCGGCAGCCTTTCAAGGATTTCAGAAGTTGCTTGAACCACCATCTCAAGGGACTGACCTTCCCAATTTTCTGCTTCCTTTTTCTGCATTTGCAGAATACTTATTTTCTCTTCCAGATCATAAGTAATGGCTGCTGCTAACCATATCACGTCGATATCTGCCGAAATTTCTCCCACTTTAATTTTAGCGGTTCGTCTGTCCAAGTACGTCGGCGGTAATATCACCTCTTCATTTTTTAAGGATATTGTAGATAATTCCTTTGCTTTTTTCATCAGCGAATTGATCTTCGACCGTGGCATGCTTTCTTTCACCACCGATGTAAATTATTCCGTTCCAGACTGGCAACAAACATTTTTCTATCGCCTCACTTTTAATGTCGTAGTTCTCTTTTCTTTCATACTGTACGTTTTGTATACCACAGTTTTTGCCGTAATATTCTGTAAAACCTCTTGAGGAGAGAGTAGTTTTGTATCATTACCTATTTTTTGACAAGGTTCCTATATTTAAAAGGTTCTGCTATTGTAATTTCCATTGCTATCATGTTGGCGCCTACCGCGGCCGAAAATCTTTGCTTTTGCTTTTGCACTTACATTAAATTTTCATTATTTTTAACCTTTTCCATCTCCGGGAAATCTTTCGACAACAGATTGTACTCCATAACGTGAAAAATTTTCACAGTAAACAAATTCCTTTAAAAAGGAATAAAATTAGATGAAAAATACATTTCGCCAAAAATATTTTTGACACAAAATACTTTTTATCCTGCAAAGGGTAAAAATCGCAGTTCTAATCACAGTTGTCGCTTTCACAACAATATTTCAAAATCTTAGAATTTTCTACCCCAAAAGGCAAAAATAACAGTTCAATTCCAACAAGTGCAACAATAAGAATAAAACATTAAATATATGATAAATTTGAACTCACGAACACAAGTAAGCAACAACCAAAAACGCCTGACACGACTGGAGAGATGTGTTGTTTTTATTATGATAATATTTATCGTACATAGAGAGGACACTACAGGACATCACCAACAAAAAGTGTTCACGGGTTCATAAATGAGTTTTAAAAATATGATGATGTATTTAAATCTGATTAAAAATTTCTGAACCTTGGCCGTCAAGTCCACCGGCTACACAGTACTACTTTACTATAGTGGGGATTATAAGCAGGGTCATTCATCCACAACTTCCTTTCGACATCCTTCCATATTTTCCCTTCCCGCCTCATTTAAAGCAACGCGGTCTACGTCCTTCTACACAGACCCTTACGCTTAGCCCCTCGCCTATAAATACTCTAACGGGCAGCCCCTCAAGGACTTCCGGTGTGGCTAAAACCACCATCTCAAGGGACTGACCATCCCAATTTTCTACTTCCTTTTTTGCATTTGCAGAATTCTTATTTCCTCTTCTAGGTCATAAGTAAAGGCCGCCGCTATCCATATCACGTCGATACCTGCCGGAACTTCTTCCACTTTAATTTTGGCCTTTCTTCTGCTCAAGTACGTTGGCAATAATATCACGTCTTCATTTTTTTAAGGTCATTGTAGACAAATCCTTGCCGTATTTTCATCGGCGAATTGAGCTTCGACCGTGGCATGTCCTCTTCCACAGTCGACGTAAATTATTCTGTTCCAGATAGGCCTCACTTTTATATGTCGTAATTCTCTTTTCTTTCATATTGAACGTTTTGTATACAACAGTTTTTGCCGTAATATTCTGTAAAACCTCTTGAGGAGGGAATAGTTTTATATCACTATCTGTTTTTTTTATTTTTTTTTTGTTATAGTCGGTTTCAATATTTGGAGTTCTGCCATTGTAACTTCCATTGTTATCATCCTGCCGCCCACCGCGGCCGGAAAACTTTGCTTTTCCTTTTGCACATGTGTTGATTGTTCATTATCCTTTTCCAACTCCGAGAAATCTTCATTCGAAAACAAATTGTACTCCATGACGGGAAACATTTTCACAGTAAACAACTTCCTTCAAAAAGGAATAACATTAGACAAAAATAATTTTTGACAAAAATAATTTTTACCCTGCAAAGTTAGCGATTTCACAACAATATTTCATAGTTTAAGAATTTTCTGCCCCGAAGGGCGAAAATAATTGTTACCAAATTAACAACAGTTCAATTCCAACAAGTGCAACAATAACAATAAAGCATTAAATACATAACAAATTTGAACTCACGAACACAAATAAGCAACAACCAAAAAACCCCGACACGAGTGTGGTAGAGATATATTCTTCATTATGATAATAATTATCGGACATACAGTGGACAGGTCAGGACATCACAAACGAAAAGTGTTCATGGGTTCATAAATGAGTTTTAATGATGATATATATAATTTAAAAAATTTTTAAAACTTTGCCTGTGAAGTTCATCGGCTACACCGTACTACTATGGTTGAAATTTAGCAGGGTCAGACACCCCCAACTTCCTTTCTACATCCTTCGATATTTTCCCGTATACACTTCGCGACAGGAGTCTTTTCTCCAGTCCTATCTTGCTCTTCAGATGGTATCTGAATTAGTATATCAAACCAGGGCCGCAGATGAATGTTCCCATCGCGACACCTTTCATCCTAGTTTTCCATATACACTCTCTCAGTACTGCACCTGCGCATAAGAAACACGTCTTACCTTCCTTTGATAGTCCGGGTGGCGATGCAACCTTAATAATGGACTCAGCTGATAGCTGTACTATTCTCAGATGCGATAGCACGTGTTCTGCGTGAATTATCAAGCCCAAAAGCTTCCGACACTGAACAAGGGCGTGCAAAACGGTTTCATCATCCTGCCCGCACCTTGGGCATGCCGGTGACACAGATATTCCATGCCTAGACAGTTTATCCCGAACGGGTAAAGCACTCCTATAGCACTGTCAGGTCAGGGATTTCTAATAGTTATCCAGGTACCCCGGGCCGAAAGTTCATTGGAACTGGTTGGCTAGATGGCGCTCATCGAGCTCCAGAGCTTCTCCTAGGACGTCATCCCTCTTGAACTCTTCCAGCCCGCTATAGAGTATCAATGTAGTACCCCCGCTGCCGGCCTTTCCCGCCTTTTGGTTTAGCACGGGGGCTTGTCGGCGATATTTTTGCCATTCCGTCAGGTTACGCCTTTTATGAAACTGGATGTAAACTCCTCCAAGGAGGCTCGTCGCGGAAAGAACGTCTCTGCCAGCGGATTCCATACCTGGTCACCCTCCAGGTAGAGACAGAGGTGCCTCAGTCTCGGCGCATGCCTGCGCATCATCAGCCACGGCATCCCTAATCCACCTTTAGACGGTGATAACAGATGCAATATGCACCTGCACCACCTCCACCCTTCCTTTCAGGGATAGCACCCTTCCAGAAAAAGTCCGGGTTAGGGCAGCCTCACTGTTTGCCACCTCACTCCAATTCTTCTCCTTCTGGGAATCCGGTCCAAACCACACTCCAAACAACTTAACAAGACCATCCGTCTAGTGTCCCACGACACTAGACGGTATCGCCTTGCCACTCCAAGTGCCGAGCCGCAAGCCGATGGACTTGTGCGTGTTAATTTTTGCCCCTGCCACCGACTTGTATCCTTTGCTTGCATCCTTTACACAAGTTAGCTGAGCTTCATTAGACACGGTGATGTTGACGTCATCCGCATATGCAGAAACAGACTTACCACATCCTAGTTCATTGGGGATACACCCCAAACTCTCCAACCTCTGCAGCAATGGCTCAAGAGCCAGTACGTACAGAAGCGGAGACAGGGGGCCCTGACAAACCGAGAGCTCGATACTAAACGGCTCCGACAGGTAACTATTTATCTGGACTGTAGATTTAATGCCGCCATAAATTGCAGTGATCCAACCACGGAAATCTGGGCCTAGCCCAGTCGCCTCGAGGTCTGCTGCCAGATACTGGTGATCTACCCTATCAAAAGCTTTACTCTGGTCTAAATGGACCAGTGCCCCACCTTTACCGGATGACTTACCCACCCTCTCTAAGATGTAGCGAAGGAGATGGGGATTATCCTGGATCGACCTGCCTGGGATGGCGTATGTCTGCACCTTCTCAATAAATTCCTCCGCGACACGCGCCAACCCCTTAGCTAGTACGTTGGCCAAACTCTTTAACCCTATATTAAGTAGAATTATGGGCCTAAAATTACTAATATGGTTCCCCTTGTACATTATTTACATTTGACGGCTATTTGTCCTCATCTTGTTTGTTGTTAACACAACGTTTCGGTTGATGTACCCTCCAGCCTTCATCAGGTATCTTGGGGAAATTTCGAACCTGGGTTCTCATTCTTAAGGTATTTTTCGATGTTGTTATTATTATTATTGTTGTTGTTGTTGTTGTTGTTGTTCAGGTCACTGCTTATAATCGAACTCGGAATCTTGGGGTTAGTAGCCCGCGCTCTTAACCACTACGCCATATTCCCGTGGGCTTTTTTCTCACGGACGAGGGCATGTCCTGCTCTTTCCGTAGTGGTTAAGAGCGCGGGCTACTAACCCCAAGATTCTGAGTTCGATTCCAAGCAGTGATCTGAGCAATAATAATAATAATAATAATAATAATAATAATAATAATAATAATAATAACATCGAAAAATACCTTAGGAATGAGAACCCAAGTTCGAAATTTCCCCAAGACACCTGAAGAAGGCTGAAGAGTATATCAGCTGAAACGTTGTGTTAACAACAAAAAAGATGAGGACAAATATCGGTCGAATGTAAATAATGTACATAATGTACATAATTCCTCATCTCTTAAATATAGAACTGTATGATTCCCTTTGCTCGAGTCTTTTCTGATCAGTGTCACCACTCCCCGACTCATAAAGCTGGGGATCGTTCCATTCTCATGCCAGTTTGTGGAGGCGCAGGCCAGCAAGTGCTCGAACAAGTCCGACATGCTACAATAAATTCATAGGGCAGACCATCCAGCACCGATTATTTGTCCCTGGCGCACTCAGCCAGCATCTCTTCAACCTCCGTAGCCGTAATCGATCCTTCACAACATTCCGCCTTCCGTGCCGAGAGTCGCGGCCCACCAGCGAGGAAGTCTCTTAGGGGCTCCCCACGGTCCAGCCTGTCGCTCTCCCCGAACAACCGAGCGAAATGTTGGTGAAAAACCTTTTGCATCTCCTCCTGTACTTCCATCGAATGCCCCTGTTCGTCCGTTAGAGACTTGATAGAGGCTTCTCTGCCTCTCCGACTCTCCCCACGACATGCCTATCCGACAATGTTAATACTTTTTCTCCTCACCGCACGAAGTTTAGCTCTGACCCTACACCCTTCGTGCTTGGCTTTGAGATGTCGGTACAAAACCGATTTCGCCGCCACTCTGGATGCAGAGCCAGACACCATGGCATCATTTAATTCCTTAGTTAAAGCCCCTTCTATTCTAGTCTTATCTAAATTTAACTGTTTGCTAAATCTAATAGACTCAGAACTCATGAACACAAATAATCGACAACCAGAAGAACCTAACACGAGTGTGGGAGAGATTAATTCTTTATTATGGTAATAATATATCACAACATAGAGGGAACAACACAGGACATTACAAGCACAGGACATTACAGTGTAGTCATGAAGTCCACTGGCTACACTGTACGCCTTTACTGCGGATGAATTAAGCAGGGTCATTCATCCCCAACTTCCTTTCAACTTCCTTCCATCTTTTTCCGTATACACTTCGCGACAGGCTCTTTTCCCCAGCCCTATCTTGCTCTTCAGATGATATCTGAAGTAATATAGGAAATATGTGCCGAAGATGAATATTCCCGTCGCGACTCCTTTCATCCAAGTTTTCAATACTGCAACTGTGCATAAAAATATGCCTCACCTTCCTTTGATAGTCCGGGTGGCGGTGCAACCTTAATCATGCACTCAGCCGATAGCTATACTCTTCCTAGATGCGATAGCACGTGTTCTGCATAAACTATCAAGCCCGAAAGCTCCGGGCACTGTACAAGGGCGTACAGAACGGTTTCATCATCCTGCCCGCACCTTGAGCATGCCGGTGGCACAGATATTCCATGCCTAGACAGTTTATCCCGAACGGGTAAAGCACTCATATAGCACTGTCAGGCCAGGGATTTCTGGTAGTTATCCAGGTACCCCGGCCCGAAAGTTCTTTGAAACAGGTTGGCTAGCTAGCCTCATCGAGCTCCAGAGCTTCTCCTAGGACGTCGCCCCTCTTGAACTCTACCAGCCCGCTATAGTGTATCGAGACGGTACACACAACTCGACGCCTACCTTGTGTCGCGGATAGATGAACTGGTTGAGAAACTATCTTGCTACGAGATATTCACTACTTTAGATCTCAAGGGTGCTTATCATCAGATCCCTATATGCGAAAATGAGAAAAAAAATTACAGCATTCGAAGCATGTGGTAACTTATATCAATTCCGTCGTATACCGTTCGGAATCACAAATGATATGGTTTGTTTTCAATGTATTGTTGATGATCTTATCATACAAACAAAATTAGAGGATACTTTCGCCTATGCTGACAGCGTTACCCTGCTTCCTGAAGAAAATGTGATGAGAATTCTGAAAGATTTCTACAAGTCACGAAGACATACGGACTTACCTTCAACGATAAGAAAACCAGTCGTTGCCCCAGGACTATCATGCTCATGCGTTACGAAGTGTCCAAAGGGGTAATCAGGCCAGATCTAGAACGATTCCGCTGCTCCCGTCTCCTCAAGATACCAAAGCACAAGAGACATTCTTTGTTTGCTTTTTATTCTCACAGGATCTCCCATTTTCTGTTAAAATCGCACTCTTGATACATAATAAAATATTTCCCTTCCCTATTGTTGTCGAACAATCGTATCGGAAAAGTACCTTAGGTTGTGGAGACAGATTCTTCTGAAATTGCTATCGCCGCAACCTTGAACCAGAATGGATGACCCGTATCTTTCTCCAGCATGCTCACTCGTAGCGAACGGAACCCTTCCTCGGTAGAAAAGGAAGACAACATCTTCATTGAAGCTCTTCGTAAATGGAAGCACTACCTTATCGGTGTTCATTTTCTGTTAGTGACCGACTAACAGTTCGTGGCTTTCATGTTAAACAACGAACACAAAGGTAAAGTCAAGAACGACAAGACGTTACTATGGAGGATTGAGCTCTCTTGTTTCAAATACGACGCCGTTTATCGACCGGGTAAGGAGAACAAAGCTGTAGATGCCTTTTCGCGAGGTTATTGCGCATCTTCTACCCCCAATGGACCTTACACAGCTCCAAAATTCCTTGTGCCATCCAGACTAACGACATCAGCAAAGTCGTTGATTGTCCTCCGACGATTTCCATGCACAAGCTGGTGAGTTTTCTCCACATTTTCGGAGGTGATGCTTGTGGCAGATCATCCAGATCGCTCACCATCTTCCAGGGACGTTCTGCTTTTGAAGCGCCTTGTTCCAACTTCCTATCCATGAGAAAATCGCTGACTACAATATACATGTGATCACAAAATCACAAATTTCACAACTTGCCAAGTAAACACAGCGATGTCACTAGGTACGCTGCCTCACTGCTAGCTTTCACTGCGCACACAACCGCGTGCTGCCGTCTGTTGGCGCACTACAGAACTAGTCTGGGAACTTTCTGATACCACCTCGTAGCAGGAACTATAACACAATAAATAATAGGAATAGGGAACTAGGTTTCTGTATGCTAGGAATAAAGTATGCCCCTTAAACTCTAATCGTTTGACGAAGAACCTAGTGCATAAATGCAAAATCACTTCTGAGAGAAGGACGTACTTCTATATAGGGACCAGCTAAATTAAAAAAAATAATAGCTAATTATTTAAATTCATTTAGGGATAGAAATAAGATGAACAGCATAAGCCTTAGCAAATTAATCTGGTCCAT